>NW_026991860.1:0-116926 GCF_029215605.1 Mirounga angustirostris
CAGAACTCGTCAAAACCTCTTGAGTGTTTGCGCCCAAGTTAGGGGATCCCGATGCCACTCCGGGGTGATCTCGGCCGATGCCCAGGAGAACCCATCCAAATGTCAACAAACCCTGGCCCTGTCAGGGAGATTCACGGGCATATGTCACGTGATCACGGCCCCAGCCTCGGAAGAACGCACTCAAGTCTCCTGGGGCCACCGGCCATTGGATGAGAAACAGCATCTAAGTTCATCAGACTTCAGGTAAAACGCGGGAATGCTCAGGCAAATCTCGTGGGGATCTCTGGCCCAGTTAGCGAGATCCAGAAGCAATCCCAAGGGGGTTGAAATCCAATTGTCATTAGAACGGAGCCAAAACCCTGAGGTCTCACCCCAGTCAGGGGTCTCGAGCAGATAAACTCATGGGATCGCAGTCTAAATTTTGGAGGCCCTGACCCACATCTCAAGAGATCTCAAGCCCTGCATGCGAGTTCCCAGACACACGTTTCGGCATATCCGTCCAAAACTCGGAAGAGATATGGATATGTCCTGAGATGTCAGGAATGATCAGAGAGATGGTGAGGCACCTGTCTCGTTGATCTTAGTGCGAATCTCGTGAGGAATCTCCGAATCTGGTGGAATCTCCCATCTGTTCGGCCACTCGCAGGACCCGAGGTTACCGGATCGTAGTCCGGACCTCCCCAGAACTCATCCAAATCTCTTGAGACCTCGGGCGCAGTCAGTGAGCTGCAGGGCATAGCTCGCCCCTTCTCAGTCCAAACCGAGGGGACCACATGCAATGTTCGAGTGCTGTCGGGCCCAGTCAGGGAGATTCGGGGTCAAATCTGGCGTCTCCTCCGTCCATGCGTCGGAGGAACGCACTCAATGCTCCTGGGATCTCGGGGAGCTCTATGGGACAAAGAGCGTCTGACTTCAGGGGAGCTCCATCCAAATCTCGGGACGGCTCATGCAAATCTGGTGTGATCCCATGCCCAGTCCTCGAGTTCCAGGGGGCAATGCTCACATGATCTCCATCCCAATTTCAGGAGGGGCCCTGCAGATCCAGAGCGCTCACGTCAAGACATCAAGGCCCCGGTAACGAACCCGCGTGGTTTCAGGCCAAGTCTTGGGGGGAACAAACAGCAAGTCATGGCAGCACAGGCCCCCTCTGCAAGACCCGGGGGCAAACCTCTCATGGTTTTAGTCTGCATCTCGGGAGAGCGCCTCCAAACCGCAGGATACAACGGGGCCAGGCAGCGAGATGGAAAGACAAACCAAGTGGGATCCCAGCACACGTCTGGGGACACCTGGCCCCAATGGAACAAGATCTCGGGCCTTGTGGAGGTTATGGAGGTCGCTTGGCTCAGGATAGTCGTCCAAATCTCGGTAGAACTGCGCGAATGCCCTGAGGTCTCAGGAAACGTCAGCGAGACCCAGGGAGACACGCACATGATCTCCGTCGACATCGCGTTTGCAATCTCCCAACCTCGTGGGAGCTCTGGTGCGTTCCACTACAACCTGTGGCTACGTGCACCGTTTCGGATTTCAAATGTCGCCAGAGCTCCTCAAACCATCTTGAGACTTCGACCCCTTTCGGTGAGATCCGGGGGCGAATCTCAGCTGATCTCAGTCCAAATCTCGGGAGGTCTCCTCCCCAGCTTCAGGGTTCTCGGACAATTTCAGGGAGATTCACAGGCAAAACTCCCATGATCTCCGGTCGGATGCGCTGACTCCAACCCACGGGATCTCAGGCCAAGGCCTCTCTGTTAGACACAGGGTTCAACTTCACAAATCTCAGTCCAAATCTCGGGAGAAAGCCTCCAAACCTCGGTCGACCCCGGTCACCATCAGGGCGACCCAGGGCCCAACTCCTGAGCTCTCAATCACCTTTGCAGCAGAACCCACCCAATGCCCCTGAGTCCTCACGTCCGGACGGTGCGAACCAGGCTCCAAACCTGAGTGCTTTCGTGCGAACCTTGGAGAACAAACCCCATCTTGTCAAAGCTCGGGACCCCTCAGTGGCTTCCGAGGGCAATTCGCAGGGGACCTGAATCCAATTCTCAGGAGTGCTCGTCGACATCTCATGGGACCACAGGCCCAGGAAGCCAGATCCAGGGCCAAATCTCATGGGGCCGCAGTCCACACCTCGGAACACCGGATCCAAATCCTGTGAGAACTCAGGACCCGTCGGACTCTCCCAGGCAAACGTCTCCGTGTAGGTGTCCGAATCTCAGGACAACTGTGCCAAAGCCTCGAAATGTCAGGTGTACTCGCCGAGATCGAGGGGCACATGTCACGTGGTCTCCGTCTGAATGAGGCTCGCCACCTCCGACACTTGTGAGAACGCTGGTCCAATCCGTGAATGCCAGGAGCCAGTCTCGTGGGATCGGATTCCAAATCGAGCTGGAACTCGTCAAAATCTCTTTAGTGGTTTGTGCCCAAGTTATGGAATCCGGGTGATCTCAGCCAAAGTCCAGGAGAACTCATTCAAATGTCAAGAACCCCTGGCCCTGTCAGGGAGATTCACGGACATATGTCACGTGATCACAGCCCCAGGCTCGGAAGAACGCACTCAAATCTTGCGGGGCCACTGTCCGTTGCGTGAGAAACAGCATCTAAGTTCATCTGACTTTAGGCGTAACACGGGAACACACACGCAAATTCCGGGGGGACCTCTGGCCCAGTTAGCGAGATCCAGAAGCAATCCCCAGGGGGTTGAAATCCAATTGTCATTAGAACGAAACCAAATCCCTGAGGTCTCACCCCAGTCAGGGGTCTCAAGCAATTAAACTCATGGGATCGCAGTCTAAATTTTGGAGGCCCTGACCCACATCTCATGAGATCTCAGGCCCTGCCTGCGAGTTCCTGGAAACACGTGTCGGCATATCCGTCCAAATATCGGAAGAGCTATGGAAATGTCCTGAGATGTCAGGAATGATCAGAGAGATCGAGAGGCACCTGTCTCGTTGTTCTCAGGGCGAATCTCACGAGGAATCTCCGAATCTGGTGGAATCTCCGGTCCGTTCGGCCACTGGCAGGGCCCGAGGTCACCGGATCGTAGTCCAGACCTCCCCAGAACTCAACCAAATCTCTTGAGACCTCGGGCGCAGTCAGTGAGCGGCAGGGCAAAGCTCGCCCCTTCTCAGTCCAAACCTAGGGGACCACATGCAATGTTCGAGCACTGTCGGGCCCAGTCAGGGAGATTCGGGATCAAATATGGTGTCTCCTCCGTCCAAGCCTCGGAAGAACTCACTCAAAACTCCTGGGATCTCGGGGAGCTCTGTGGGACAGAGAGCACCTGACTTCAGGGGAGCTCCGTCCAAATCTCGGGACGGCTCATGCAAATCTGCCGTGATCCCATACCCAGTCCTCGAGATCCAGGGGGCAATGCTCACGTGATTTCCATCCCAATTTCAGGAGGGGCCCTGAAGTTCCAGAGCGCTCAGGTCCGGATATCAAGGCCCGGGTTCCAACCCCGCGTGGTTTCAGGCCAAATCTTGGGGGGAACAAACCGCAAGTCATGGCAGCACAGGCCCCCTCTGCAGTACCGGGGGGCAAAATTCTCGTGCTTTTAGTCTGCATCTCGGAAGAGCGCCTCCAAACCGCAGGAGACCACGGAGCCAGGCAGCCAGATGGAAGGGCAAATCAAATGGGATCCCAGCCCACGTCTGAGGACACCTGGCCCCCAGGGAACGAGGTCTCCGGCCTTGGGGAGGATAAGGAGGTCGCTTGGCTCAAGATAGCCGTCCAAATCTCGGTAGAACTGCGCGAATCCCCGGAGATCTCAGGAAAAGTCAGCGAGACCCAGGGACACACGGCACGTGATCTCCGTCGGCATCGCGTTCGAGATCTCCCAACGACGTTGGAGCTCTGGCCCGTTCCTCTAAAACCTGTGGCCACGTGCGCCGTTTCTGAGTTCAAATGTCGACAGAGCTCCACAAACCCTCTTGAGACCTCGGCCCCTTTCCGTGAGATCCGGGGGCGAATCTCAGCTGCTCTCAGTCCAAATCTCGGGAGGTGTCCTCCCCAGCTTCAGGGTTCTCGGGGCTTTTCAGGGAGATTCACAGGCAAACCTCCCGTGATCTCCGGTCGGAGGCGCTGACTCCAATCCTTCGGGATCTCAGGCCAAGGCCTCTCTGTTAGACCGAGGGTTCAACTTCAGCATATCTCAGTCCAAATCTCGGGAGTACTCCTCCAAACCGCGGTCGATCCCAGTCACCTCAGGGAGACCCAGTGTCCAACTCCTGAGCTCTCAATCACCTTTGCGGCAGAACTCATCCAATGCTCCTGAGTGCTCACGTCCGGACGGTGCGAACCAGGCTCCAAACCTGAGTGCTTTCGGGCGAACCTTGGAGAACAAACCCCATCTCGTCAAACCTCAGGATGCCTCAGTGGCTTCCGCGGGCAATTCGCGGAGGACCTGAATCCCATTCTCAGCAGTGCTTGTCGACATCTCGTCGGACCTCAGGCCCTGGAAGCCAGATCCAGGGCCAAATTCCATGGGGCCACAGTCCAAACCTCGGAACACCGGATCCAAATCCCGTGAGAACTCAGGCCTGATCGGCCACTCCCAGGCAAACATCTCGGTTAGGTGTCCTATCTCAGGACAACTGTGCCAAAGTCTCGGAATGTCAGGTGTACTCGACGAGATCCAGGGGTACATGTCACGTGGTCTCCGTCTGAATGTGCCCCGCCACCTCCGACACTTGGGAGAGTGCTGGTCCAATCCGTGGATGCCAGGAGCCAGTCTCGTGGGATCTGATTCCAAATCGAGCCAGAACTCGTCAAAACCTCTTGAGTGTTTGTGCCCAAGTTAGGGGATCCCGATGCCACTCCGGGGTGATCTCGGCCGATGCCCAGGAGAACCCATCCAAATGTCAACAAACCCTGGCCCTGTCAGGGAGATTCACGGGCATATGTCACGTGATCACGGCCCCAGCCTCGGAAGAACGCACTCAAGTCTCCTGGGGCCACCGGCCATTGGATGAGAAACAGCATCTAAGTTCATCAGACTTCAGGTAAAACGCGGGAATGCTCAGGCAAATCTCGTGGGGATCTCTGGCCCAGTTAGCGAGATCCAGAAGCAATCCCAAGGGGGTTGAAATCCAATTGTCATTAGAACGGAGCCAAAACCCTGAGGTCTCACCCCAGTCAGGGGTCTCGAGCAGATAAACTCATGGGATCGCAGTCTAAATTTTGGAGGCCCTGACCCACATCTCAAGAGATCTCAAGCCCTGCATGCGAGTTCCCAGACACACGTTTCGGCATATCCGTCCAAACCTCGGAAGAGATATGGATATGTCCTGAGATGTCAGGAATGATCAGAGAGATGGTGAGGCACCTGTCTCGTTGATCTTAGTGCGAATCTCGTGAGGAATCTCCGAATCTGGTGGAATCTCCCATCTGTTCGGCCACTCGCAGGACCCGAGGTTACCGGATCGTAGTCCGGACCTCCCCAGAACTCATCCAAATCTCTTGAGACCTCGGGCGCAGTCAGTGAGCTGCAGGGCATAGCTCGCCCCTTCTCAGTCCAAACCGAGGGGACCACATGCAATGTTCGAGTGCTGTCGGGCCCAGTCAGGGAGATTCGGGGTCAAATCTGGCGTCTCCTCCGTCCATGCGTCGGAGGAACGCACTCAATGCTCCTGGGATCTCGGGGAGCTCTATGGGACAAAGAGCGTCTGACTTCAGGGGAGCTCCATCCAAATCTCGGGACGGCTCATGCAAATCTGGTGTGATCCCATGCCCAGTCCTCGAGTTCCAGGGGGCAATGCTCACATGATCTCCATCCCAATTTCAGGAGGGGCCCTGCAGATCCAGAGCGCTCACGTCAAGACATCAAGGCCCCGGTAACGAACCCGCGTGGTTTCAGGCCAAGTCTTGGGGGGAACAAACAGCAAGTCATGGCAGCACAGGCCCCCTCTGCAAGACCCGGGGGCAAACCTCTCATGGTTTTAGTCTGCATCTCGGGAGAGCGCCTCCAAACCGCAGGATACAACGGGGCCAGGCAGCGAGATGGAAAGACAAACCAAGTGGGATCCCAGCACACGTCTGGGGACACCTGGCCCCAATGGAACAAGATCTCGGGCCTTGTGGAGGTTATGGAGGTCGCTTGGCTCAGGATAGTCGTCCAAATCTCGGTAGAACTGCGCGAATGCCCTGAGGTCTCAGGAAACGTCAGCGAGACCCAGGGAGACACGCACATGATCTCCGTCGACATCGCGTTTGCAATCTCCCAACCTCGTGGGAGCTCTGGTGCGTTCCACTACAACCTGTGGCTACGTGCACCGTTTCGGATTTCAAATGTCGCCAGAGCTCCTCAAACCATCTTGAGACTTCGACCCCTTTCGGTGAGATCCGGGGGCGAATCTCAGCTGATCTCAGTCCAAATCTCGGGAGGTCTCCTCCCCAGCTTCAGGGTTCTCGGACAATTTCAGGGAGATTCACAGGCAAAACTCCCATGATCTCCGGTCGGATGCGCTGACTCCAACCCACGGGATCTCAGGCCAAGGCCTCTCTGTTAGACACAGGGTTCAACTTCACAAATCTCAGTCCAAATCTCGGGAGAAAGCCTCCAAACCTCGGTCGACCCCGGTCACCATCAGGGCGACCCAGGGCCCAACTCCTGAGCTCTCAATCACCTTTGCAGCAGAACCCACCCAATGCCCCTGAGTCCTCACGTCCGGACGGTGCGAACCAGGCTCCAAACCTGAGTGCTTTCGTGCGAACCTTGGAGAACAAACCCCATCTTGTCAAAGCTCGGGACCCCTCAGTGGCTTCCGAGGGCAATTCGCAGGGGACCTGAATCCAATTCTCAGGAGTGCTCGTCGACATCTCATGGGACCACAGGCCCAGGAAGCCAGATCCAGGGCCAAATCTCATGGGACCGCAGTCCACACCTCGGAACACCGGATCCAAATCCTGTGAGAACTCAGGACCCGTCGGACTCTCCCAGGCAAACGTCTCCGTGTAGGTGTCCGAATCTCAGGACAACTGTGCCAAAGCCTCGAAATGTCAGGTGTACTCGCCGAGATCGAGGGGCACATGTCACGTGGTCTCCGTCTGAATGAGGCTCGCCACCTCCGACACTTGTGAGAACGCTGGTCCAATCCGTGAATGCCAGGAGCCAGTCTCGTGGGATCTGATTCCAAATCGAGCTGGAACTCGTCAAAATCTCTTTAGTGGTTTGTGCCCAAGTTATGGAATCCGGGTGATCTCAGCCAAAGTCCAGGAGAACTCATTCAAATGTCAAGAACCCCTGGCCCTGTCAGGGAGATTCACGGACATATGTCACGTGATCACAGCCCCAGGCTCGGAAGAACGCACTCAAATCTTGCGGGGCCACTGTCCGTTGCGTGAGAAACAGCATCTAAGTTCATCTGACTTTAGGCGTAACACGGGAACACACACGCAAATTCCGGGGGGACCTCTGGCCCAGTTAGCGAGATCCAGAAGCAATCCCCAGGGGGTTGAAATCCAATTGTCATTAGAACGAAACCAAATCCCTGAGGTCTCACCCCAGTCAGGGGTCTCAAGCAATTAAACTCATGGGATCGCAGTCTAAATTTTGGAGGCCCTGACCCACATCTCATGAGATCTCAGGCCCTGCCTGCGAGTTCCTGGAAACACGTGTCGGCATATCCGTCCAAATATCGGAAGAGCTATGGAAATGTCCTGAGATGTCAGGAATGATCAGAGAGATCGAGAGGCACCTGTCTCGTTGTTCTCAGGGCGAATCTCACGAGGAATCTCCGAATCTGGTGGAATCTCCGGTCCGTTCGGCCACTGGCAGGGCCCGAGGTCACCGGATCGTAGTCCAGACCTCCCCAGAACTCATCCAAATCTCTTGAGACCTCGGGCGCAGTCAGTGAGCGGCAGGGCAAAGCTCGCCCCTTCTCAGTCCAAACCTAGGGGACCACATGCAATGTTCGAGCACTGTCGGGCCCAGTCAGGGAGATTCGGGATCAAATATGGTGTCTCCTCCGTCCAAGCCTCGGAAGAACTCACTCAAAACTCCTGGGATCTCGGGGAGCTCTGTGGGACAGAGAGCACCTGACTTCAGGGGAGCTCCGTCCAAATCTCGGGACGGCTCATGCAAATCTGCCGTGATCCCATACCCAGTCCTCGAGATCCAGGGGGCAATGCTCACGTGATTTCCATCCCAATTTCAGGAGGGGCCCTGAATTTCCAGAGCGCTCAGGTCCGGATATCAAGGCCCGGGTTCCAACCCCGCGTGGTTTCAGGCCAAATCTTGGGGGGAACAAACCGCAAGTCATGGCAGCACAGGCCCCCTCTGCAGTACCGGGGGGCAAAATTCTCGTGCTTTTAGTCTGCATCTCGGAAGAGCGCCTCCAAAGCGCAGGAGACCACGGAGCCAGGCAGCCAGATGGAAGGGCAAATCAAATGGCATCCCAGCCCACGTCTGGGGACACCTGGCCCCCAGGGAACGAGGTCTCCGGCCTTGGGGAGGATAAGGAGGTCGCTTGGCTCAAGATAGCCGTCCAAATCTCGGTAGAACTGCGCGAATCCCCGGAGATCTCAGGAAAAGTCAGCGAGACCCAGGGACACACGGCACGTGATCTCCGTCGGCATCGCGTTCGAGATCTCCCAACGACGTTGGAGCTCTGGCCCGTTCCTCTAAAACCTGTGGCCACGTGCGCCGTTTCTGAGTTCAAATGTCGACAGAGCTCCACAAACCCTCTTGAGACCTCGGCCCCTTTCCGTGAGATCCGGGGGCGAATCTCAGCTGCTCTCAGTCCAAATCTCGGGAGGTGTCCTCCCCAGCTTCAGGGTTCTCGGGGCTTTTCAGGGAG
Source organism: Mirounga angustirostris (assembly GCF_029215605.1). Lineage (NCBI taxonomy): Eukaryota > Metazoa > Chordata > Mammalia > Carnivora > Phocidae > Mirounga > Mirounga angustirostris. The sequence goes on from NW_026991860.1 coordinate 8,793, forward strand.
ATTCACAGGCAAACCTCCCGTGATCTCCGGTCGGAGGCGCTGACTCCAATCCTTCGGGATCTCAGGCCAAGGCCTCTCTGTTAGACCGAGGGTTCAACTTCAGCATATCTCAGTCCAAATCTCGGGAGTACTCCTCCAAACCGCGGTCGATCCCAGTCACCTCAGGGAGACCCAGTGTCCAACTCCTGAGCTCTCAATCACCTTTGCGGCAGAACTCATCCAATGCTCCTGAGTGCTCACGTCCGGACGGTGCGAACCAGGCTCCAAACCTGAGTGCTTTCGGGCGAACCTTGGAGAACAACCCCCATCTCGTCAAACCTCAGGATGCCTCAGTGGCTTCCGCGGGCAATTCGCGGAGGACCTGAATCCCATTCTCAGCAGTGCTTGTCGACATCTCGTCGGACCTCAGGCCCTGGAAGCCAGATCCAGGGCCAAATTCCATGGGGCCACAGTCCAAACCTCGGAACACCGGATCCAAATCCCGTGAGAACTCAGGCCTGATCGGCCACTCCCAGGCAAACATCTCGGTTAGGTGTCCGTATCTCAGGACAACTGTGCCAAAGTCTCGGAATGTCAGGTGTACTCGACGAGATCCAGGGGTACATGTCACGTGGTCTCCGTCTGAATGTGCCCCGCCACCTCCGACACTTGGGAGAGTGCTGGTCCAATCCGTGGATGCCAGGAGCCAGTCTCGTGGGATCTGATTCCAAATCGAGCCAGAACTCGTCAAAACCTCTTGAGTGTTTGCGCCCAAGTTAGGGGATCCCGATGCCACTCCGGGGTGATCTCGGCCGATGCCCAGGAGAACCCATCCAAATGTCAACAAACCCTGGCCCTGTCAGGGAGATTCACGGGCATATGTCACGTGATCACGGCCCCAGCCTCGGAAGAACGCACTCAAGTCTCCTGGGGCCACCGGCCATTGGATGAGAAACAGCATCTAAGTTCATCAGACTTCAGGTAAAACGCGGGAATGCTCAGGCAAATCTCGTGGGGATCTCTGGCCCAGTTAGCGAGATCCAGAAGCAATCCCAAGGGGGTTGAAATCCAATTGTCATTAGAACGGAGCCAAAACCCTGAGGTCTCACCCCAGTCAGGGGTCTCGAGCAGATAAACTCATGGGATCGCAGTCTAAATTTTGGAGGCCCTGACCCACATCTCAAGAGATCTCAAGCCCTGCATGCGAGTTCCCAGACACACGTTTCGGCATATCCGTCCAAAACTCGGAAGAGATATGGATATGTCCTGAGATGTCAGGAATGATCAGAGAGATGGTGAGGCACCTGTCTCGTTGATCTTAGTGCGAATCTCGTGAGGAATCTCCGAATCTGGTGGAATCTCCCATCTGTTCGGCCACTCGCAGGACCCGAGGTTACCGGATCGTAGTCCGGACCTCCCCAGAACTCATCCAAATCTCTTGAGACCTCGGGCGCAGTCAGTGAGCTGCAGGGCATAGCTCGCCCCTTCTCAGTCCAAACCGAGGGGACCACATGCAATGTTCGAGTGCTGTCGGGCCCAGTCAGGGAGATTCGGGGTCAAATCTGGCGTCTCCTCCGTCCATGCGTCGGAGGAACGCACTCAATGCTCCTGGGATCTCGGGGAGCTCTATGGGACAAAGAGCGTCTGACTTCAGGGGAGCTCCATCCAAATCTCGGGACGGCTCATGCAAATCTGGTGTGATCCCATGCCCAGTCCTCGAGTTCCAGGGGGCAATGCTCACATGATCTCCATCCCAATTTCAGGAGGGGCCCTGCAGATCCAGAGCGCTCACGTCAAGACATCAAGGCCCCGGTAACGAACCCGCGTGGTTTCAGGCCAAGTCTTGGGGGGAACAAACAGCAAGTCATGGCAGCACAGGCCCCCTCTGCAAGACCCGGGGGCAAACCTCTCATGGTTTTAGTCTGCATCTCGGGAGAGCGCCTCCAAACCGCAGGATACAACGGGGCCAGGCAGCGAGATGGAAAGACAAACCAAGTGGGATCCCAGCACACGTCTGGGGACACCTGGCCCCAATGGAACAAGATCTCGGGCCTTGTGGAGGTTATGGAGGTCGCTTGGCTCAGGATAGTCGTCCAAATCTCGGTAGAACTGCGCGAATGCCCTGAGGTCTCAGGAAACGTCAGCGAGACCCAGGGAGACACGCACATGATCTCCGTCGACATCGCGTTTGCAATCTCCCAACCTCGTGGGAGCTCTGGTGCGTTCCACTACAACCTGTGGCTACGTGCACCGTTTCGGATTTCAAATGTCGCCAGAGCTCCTCAAACCATCTTGAGACTTCGACCCCTTTCGGTGAGATCCGGGGGCGAATCTCAGCTGATCTCAGTCCAAATCTCGGGAGGTCTCCTCCCCAGCTTCAGGGTTCTCGGACAATTTCAGGGAGATTCACAGGCAAAACTCCCATGATCTCCGGTCGGATGCGCTGACTCCAACCCACGGGATCTCAGGCCAAGGCCTCTCTGTTAGACACAGGGTTCAACTTCACAAATCTCAGTCCAAATCTCGGGAGAAAGCCTCCAAACCTCGGTCGACCCCGGTCACCATCAGGGCGACCCAGGGCCCAACTCCTGAGCTCTCAATCACCTTTGCAGCAGAACCCACCCAATGCCCCTGAGTCCTCACGTCCGGACGGTGCGAACCAGGCTCCAAACCTGAGTGCTTTCGTGCGAACCTTGGAGAACAAACCCCATCTTGTCAAAGCTCGGGACCCCTCAGTGGCTTCCGAGGGCAATTCGCAGGGGACCTGAATCCAATTCTCAGGAGTGCTCGTCGACATCTCATGGGACCACAGGCCCAGGAAGCCAGATCCAGGGCCAAATCTCATGGGGCCGCAGTCCACACCTCGGAACACCGGATCCAAATCCTGTGAGAACTCAGGACCCGTCGGACTCTCCCAGGCAAACGTCTCCGTGTAGGTGTCCGAATCTCAGGACAACTGTGCCAAAGCCTCGAAATGTCAGGTGTACTCGCCGAGATCGAGGGGCACATGTCACGTGGTCTCCGTCTGAATGAGGCTCGCCACCTCCGACACTTGTGAGAACGCTGGTCCAATCCGTGAATGCCAGGAGCCAGTCTCGTGGGATCGGATTCCAAATCGAGCTGGAACTCGTCAAAATCTCTTTAGTGGTTTGTGCCCAAGTTATGGAATCCGGGTGATCTCAGCCAAAGTCCAGGAGAACTCATTCAAATGTCAAGAACCCCTGGCCCTGTCAGGGAGATTCACGGACATATGTCACGTGATCACAGCCCCAGGCTCGGAAGAACGCACTCAAATCTTGCGGGGCCACTGTCCGTTGCGTGAGAAACAGCATCTAAGTTCATCTGACTTTAGGCGTAACACGGGAACACACACGCAAATTCCGGGGGGACCTCTGGCCCAGTTAGCGAGATCCAGAAGCAATCCCCAGGGGGTTGAAATCCAATTGTCATTAGAACGAAACCAAATCCCTGAGGTCTCACCCCAGTCAGGGGTCTCAAGCAATTAAACTCATGGGATCGCAGTCTAAACTTTGGAGGCCCTGACCCACATCTCATGAGATCTCAGGCCCTGCCTGCGAGTTCCTGGAAACACGTGTCGGCATATCCGTCCAAATATCGGAAGAGCTATGGAAATGTCCTGAGTTGTCAGGAATGATCAGAGAGATCGAGAGGCACCTGTCTCGTTGTTCTCAGGGCGAATCTCACGAGGAATCTCCGAATCTGGTGGAATCTCCGGTCCGTTCGGCCACTGGCAGGGCCCGAGGTCACCGGATCGTAGTCCAGACCTCCCCAGAACTCAACCAAATCTCTTGAGACCTCGGGCGCAGTCAGTGAGCGGCAGGGCAAAGCTCGCCCCTTCTCAGTCCAAACCTAGGGGACCACATGCAATGTTCGAGCACTGTCGGGCCCAGTCAGGGAGATTCGGGATCAAATATGGTGTCTCCTCCGTCCAAGCCTCGGAAGAACTCACTCAAAACTCCTGGGATCTCGGGGAGCTCTGTGGGACAGAGAGCACCTGACTTCAGGGGAGCTCCGTCCAAATCTCGGGACGGCTCATGCAAATCTGCCGTGATCCCATACCCAGTCCTCGAGATCCAGGGGGCAATGCTCACGTGATTTCCATCCCAATTTCAGGAGGGGCCCTGAAGTTCCAGAGCGCTCAGGTCCGGATATCAAGGCCCGGGTTCCAAACCCGCGTGGTTTCAGGCCAAATCTTGGGGGGAACAAACCGCAAGTCATGGCAGCACAGGCCCCCTCTGCAGTACCGGGGGGCAAAATTCTCGTGCTTTTAGTCTGCATCTCGGAAGAGCGCCTCCAAACCGCAGGAGACCACGGAGCCAGGCAGCCAGATGGAAGGGCAAATCAAATGGGATCCCAGCCCACGTCTGGGGACACCTGGCCCCCAGGGAACGAGGTCTCCGGCCTTGGGGAGGATAAGGAGGTCGCTTGGCTCAAGATAGCCGTCCAAATCTCGGTAGAACTGCGCGAATCCCCGGAGATCTCAGGAAAAGTCAGCGAGACCCAGGGACACACGGCACGTGATCTCCGTCGGCATCGCGTTCGAGATCTCCCAACGACGTTGGAGCTCTGGCCCGTTCCTCTAAAACCTGTGGCCACGTGCGCCGTTTCTGAGTTCAAATGTCGACAGAGCTCCACAAACCCTCTTGAGACCTCGGCCCCTTTCCGTGAGATCCGGGGGCGAATCTCAGCTGCTCTCAGTCCAAATCTCGGGAGGTGTCCTCCCCAGCTTCAGGGTTCTCGGGGCTTTTCAGGGAGATTCACAGGCAAACCTCCCGTGATCTCCGGTCGGAGGCGCTGACTCCAATCCTTCGGGATCTCAGGCCAAGGCCTCTCTGTTAGACCGAGGGTTCAACTTCAGCATATCTCAGTCCAAATCTCGGGAGTACTCCTCCAAACCGCGGTCGATCCCAGTCACCTCAGGGAGACCCAGTGTCCAACTCCTGAGCTCTCAATCACCTTTGCGGCAGAACTCATCCAATGCTCCTGAGTGCTCACGTCCGGACGGTGCGAACCAGGCTCCAAACCTGAGTGCTTTCGGGCGAACCTTGGAGAACAACCCCCATCTCGTCAAACCTCAGGATGCCTCAGTGGCTTCCGCGGGCAATTCGCGGAGGACCTGAATCCCATTCTCAGCAGTGCTTGTCGACATCTCGTCGGACCTCAGGCCCTGGAAGCCAGATCCAGGGCCAAATTCCATGGGGCCACAGTCCAAACCTCGGAACACCGGATCCAAATCCCGTGAGAACTCAGGCCTGATCGGCCACTCCCAGGCAAACATCTCGGTTAGGTGTCCGTATCTCAGGACAACTGTGCCAAAGTCTCGGAATGTCAGGTGTACTCGACGAGATCCAGGGGTACATGTCACGTGGTCTCCGTCTGAATGTGCCCCGCCACCTCCGACACTTGGGAGAGTGCTGGTCCAATCCGTGGATGCCAGGAGCCAGTCTCGTGGGATCTGATTCCAAATCGAGCCAGAACTCGTCAAAACCTCTTGAGTGTTTGCGCCCAAGTTAGGGGATCCCGATGCCACTCCGGGGTGATCTCGGCCGATGCCCAGGAGAACCCATCCAAATGTCAACAAACCCTGGCCCTGTCAGGGAGATTCACGGGCATATGTCACGTGATCACGGCCCCAGCCTCGGAAGAACGCACTCAAGTCTCCTGGGGCCACCGGCCATTGGATGAGAAACAGCATCTAAGTTCATCAGACTTCAGGTAAAACGCGGGAATGCTCAGGCAAATCTCGTGGGGATCTCTGGCCCAGTTAGCGAGATCCAGAAGCAATCCCAAGGGGGTTGAAATCCAATTGTCATTAGAACGGAGCCAAAACCCTGAGGTCTCACCCCAGTCAGGGGTCTCGAGCAGATAAACTCATGGGATCGCAGTCTAAATTTTGGAGGCCCTGACCCACATCTCAAGAGATCTCAAGCCCTGCATGCGAGTTCCCAGACACACGTTTCGGCATATCCGTCCAAAACTCGGAAGAGATATGGATATGTCCTGAGATGTCAGGAATGATCAGAGAGATGGTGAGGCACCTGTCTCGTTGATCTTAGTGCGAATCTCGTGAGGAATCTCCGAATCTGGTGGAATCTCCCATCTGTTCGGCCACTCGCAGGACCCGAGGTTACCGGATCGTAGTCCGGACCTCCCCAGAACTCATCCAAATCTCTTGAGACCTCGGGCGCAGTCAGTGAGCTGCAGGGCATAGCTCGCCCCTTCTCAGTCCAATCCGAGGGGACCACATGCAATGTTCGAGTGCTGTCGGGCCCAGTCAGGGAGATTCGGGGTCAAATCTGGCGTCTCCTCCGTCCATGCGTCGGAGGAACGCACTCAATGCTCCTGGGATCTCGGGGAGCTCTATGGGACAAAGAGCGTCTGACTTCAGGGGAGCTCCATCCAAATCTCGGGACGGCTCATGCAAATCTGGTGTGATCCCATGCCCAGTCCTCGAGTTCCAGGGGGCAATGCTCACATGATCTCCATCCCAATTTCAGGAGGGGCCCTGCAGATCCAGAGCGCTCACGTCAAGACATCAAGGCCCCGGTAACGAACCCGCGTGGTTTCAGGCCAAGTCTTGGGGGGAACAAACAGCAAGTCATGGCAGCACAGGCCCCCTCTGCAAGACCCGGGGGCAAACCTCTCATGGTTTTAGTCTGCATCTCGGGAGAGCGCCTCCAAACCGCAGGATACAACGGGGCCAGGCAGCGAGATGGAAAGACAAACCAAGTGGGATCCCAGCACACGTCTGGGGACACCTGGCCCCAATGGAACAAGATCTCGGGCCTTGTGGAGGTTATGGAGGTCGCTTGGCTCAGGATAGTCGTCCAAATCTCGGTAGAACTGCGCGAATGCCCTGAGGTCTCAGGAAACGTCAGCGAGACCCAGGGAGACACGCACATGATCTCCGTCGACATCGCGTTTGCAATCTCCCAACCTCGTGGGAGCTCTGGTGCGTTCCACTACAACCTGTGGCTACGTGCACCGTTTCGGATTTCAAATGTCGCCAGAGCTCCTCAAACCATCTTGAGACTTCGACCCCTTTCGGTGAGATCCGGGGGCGAATCTCAGCTGATCTCAGTCCAAATCTCGGGAGGTCTCCTCCCCAGCTTCAGGGTTCTCGGACAATTTCAGGGAGATTCACAGGCAAAACTCCCATGATCTCCGGTCGGATGCGCTGACTCCAACCCACGGGATCTCAGGCCAAGGCCTCTCTGTTAGACACAGGGTTCAACTTCACAAATCTCAGTCCAAATCTCGGGAGAAAGCCTCCAAACCTCGGTCGACCCCGGTCACCATCAGGGCGACCCAGGGCCCAACTCCTGAGCTCTCAATCACCTTTGCAGCAGAACCCACCCAATGCCCCTGAGTCCTCACGTCCGGACGGTGCGAACCAGGCTCCAAACCTGAGTGCTTTCGTGCGAACCTTGGAGAACAAACCCCATCTTGTCAAAGCTCGGGACCCCTCAGTGGCTTCCGAGGGCAATTCGCAGGGGACCTGAATCCAATTCTCAGGAGTGCTCGTCGACATCTCATGGGACCACAGGCCCAGGAAGCCAGATCCAGGGCCAAATCTCATGGGGCCGCAGTCCACACCTCGGAACACCGGATCCAAATCCTGTGAGAACTCAGGACCCGTCGGACTCTCCCAGGCAAACGTCTCCGTGTAGGTGTCCGAATCTCAGGACAACTGTGCCAAAGCCTCGAAATGTCAGGTGTACTCGCCGAGATCGAGGGGCACATGTCACGTGGTCTCCGTCTGAATGAGGCTCGCCACCTCCGACACTTGTGAGAACGCTGGTCCAATCCGTGAATGCCAGGAGCCAGTCTCGTGGGATCGGATTCCAAATCGAGCTGGAACTCGTCAAAATCTCTTTAGTGGTTTGTGCCCAAGTTATGGAATCCGGGTGATCTCAGCCAAAGTCCAGGAGAACTCATTCAAATGTCAAGAACCCCTGGCCCTGTCAGGGAGATTCACGGACATATGTCACGTGATCACAGCCCCAGGCTCGGAAGAACGCACTCAAATCTTGCGGGGCCACTGTCCGTTGCGTGAGAAACAGCATCTAAGTTCATCTGACTTTAGGCGTAACACGGGAACACACACGCAAATTCCGGGGGGACCTCTGGCCCAGTTAGCGAGATCCAGAAGCAATCCCCAGGGGGTTGAAATCCAATTGTCATTAGAACGAAACCAAATCCCTGAGGTCTCACCCCAGTCAGGGGTCTCAAGCAATTAAACTCATGGGATCGCAGTCTAAATTTTGGAGGCCCTGACCCACATCTCATGAGATCTCAGGCCCTGCCTGCGAGTTCCTGGAAACACGTGTCGGCATATCCGTCCAAATATCGGAAGAGCTATGGAAATGTCCTGAGTTGTCAGGAATGATCAGAGAGATCGAGAGGCACCTGTCTCGTTGTTCTCAGGGCGAATCTCACGAGGAATCTCCGAATCTGGTGGAATCTCCGGTCCGTTCGGCCACTGGCAGGGCCCGAGGTCACCGGATCGTAGTCCAGACCTCCCCAGAACTCAACCAAATCTCTTGAGACCTCGGGCGCAGTCAGTGAGCGGCAGGGCAAAGCTCGCCCCTTCTCAGTCCAAACCTAGGGGACCACATGCAATGTTCGAGCACTGTCGGGCCCAGTCAGGGAGATTCGGGATCAAATATGGTGTCTCCTCCGTCCAAGCCTCGGAAGAACTCACTCAAAACTCCTGGGATCTCGGGGAGCTCTGTGGGACAGAGAGCACCTGACTTCAGGGGAGCTCCGTCCAAATCTCGGGACGGCTCATGCAAATCTGCCGTGATCCCATACCCAGTCCTCGAGATCCAGGGGGCAATGCTCACGTGATTTCCATCCCAATTTCAGGAGGGGCCCTGAAGTTCCAGAGCGCTCAGGTCCGGATATCAAGGCCCGGGTTCCAACCCCGCGTGGTTTCAGGCCAAATCTTGGGGGGAACAAACCGCAAGTCATGGCAGCACAGGCCCCCTCTGCAGTACCGGGGGGCAAAATTCTCGTGCTTTTAGTCTGCATCTCGGAAGAGCGCCTCCAAAGCGCAGGAGACCACGGAGCCAGGCAGCCAGATGGAAGGGCAAATCAAATGGGATCCCAGCCCACGTCTGGGGACACCTGGCCCCCAGGGAACGAGGTCTCCGGCCTTGGGGAGGATAAGGAGGTCGCTTGGCTCAAGATAGCCGTCCAAATCTCGGTAGAACTGCGCGAATCCCCGGAGATCTCAGGAAAAGTCAGCGAGACCCAGGGACACACGGCACGTGATCTCCGTCGGCATCGCGTTCGAGATCTCCCAACGACGTTGGAGCTCTGGCCCGTTCCTCTAAAACCTGTGGCCACGTGCGCCGTTTCTGAGTTCAAATGTCGACAGAGCTCCACAAACCCTCTTGAGACCTCGGCCCCTTTCCGTGAGATCCGGGGGCGAATCTCAGCTGCTCTCAGTCCAAATCTCGGGAGGTGTCCTCCCCAGCTTCAGGGTTCTCGGGGCTTTTCAGGGAGATTCACAGGCAAACCTCCCGTGATCTCCGGTCGGAGGCGCTGACTCCAATCCTTCGGGATCTCAGGCCAAGGCCTCTCTGTTAGACCGAGGGTTCAACTTCAGCATATCTCAGTCCAAATCTCGGGAGTACTCCTCCAAACCGCGGTCGATCCCAGTCACCTCAGGGAGACCCAGTGTCCAACTCCTGAGCTCTCAATCACCTTTGCGGCAGAACTCATCCAATGCTCCTGAGTGCTCACGTCCGGACGGTGCGAACCAGGCTCCAAACCTGAGTGCTTTCGGGCGAACCTTGGAGAACAACCCCCATCTCGTCAAACCTCAGGATGCCTCAGTGGCTTCCGCGGGCAATTCGCGGAGGACCTGAATCCCATTCTCAGCAGTGCTTGTCGACATCTCGTCGGACCTCAGGCCCTGGAAGCCAGATCCAGGGCCAAATTCCATGGGGCCACAGTCCAAACCTCGGAACACCGGATCCAAATCCCGTGAGAACTCAGGCCTGATCGGCCACTCCCAGGCAAACATCTCGGTTAGGTGTCCGTATCTCAGGACAACTGTGCCAAAGTCTCGGAATGTCAGGTGTACTCGACGAGATCCAGGGGTACATGTCACGTGGTCTCCGTCTGAATGTGCCCCGCCACCTCCGACACTTGGGAGAGTGCTGGTCCAATCCGTGGATGCCAGGAGCCAGTCTCGTGGGATCTGATTCCAAATCGAGCCAGAACTCGTCAAAACCTCTTGAGTGTTTGCGCCCAAGTTAGGGGATCCCGATGCCACTCCGGGGTGATCTCGGCCGATGCCCAGGAGAACCCATCCAAATGTCAACAAACCCTGGCCCTGTCAGGGAGATTCACGGGCATATGTCACGTGATCACGGCCCCAGCCTCGGAAGAACGCACTCAAGTCTCCTGGGGCCACCGGCCATTGGATGAGAAACAGCATCTAAGTTCATCAGACTTCAGGTAAAACGCGGGAATGCTCAGGCAAATCTCGTGGGGATCTCTGGCCCAGTTAGCGAGATCCAGAAGCAATCCCAAGGGGGTTGAAATCCAATTGTCATTAGAACGGAGCCAAAACCCTGAGGTCTCACCCCAGTCAGGGGTCTCGAGCAGATAAACTCATGGGATCGCAGTCTAAATTTTGGAGGCCCTGACCCACATCTCAAGAGATCTCAAGCCCTGCATGCGAGTTCCCAGACACACGTTTCGGCATATCCGTCCAAAACTCGGAAGAGATATGGATATGTCCTGAGATGTCAGGAATGATCAGAGAGATGGTGAGGCACCTGTCTCGTTGATCTTAGTGCGAATCTCGTGAGGAATCTCCGAATCTGGTGGAATCTCCCATCTGTTCGGCCACTCGCAGGACCCGAGGTTACCGGATCGTAGTCCGGACCTCCCCAGAACTCATCCAAATCTCTTGAGACCTCGGGCGCAGTCAGTGAGCTGCAGGGCATAGCTCGCCCCTTCTCAGTCCAAACCGAGGGGACCACATGCAATGTTCGAGTGCTGTCGGGCCCAGTCAGGGAGATTCGGGGTCAAATCTGGCGTCTCCTCCGTCCATGCGTCGGAGGAACGCACTCAATGCTCCTGGGATCTCGGGGAGCTCTATGGGACAAAGAGCGTCTGACTTCAGGGGAGCTCCATCCAAATCTCGGGACGGCTCATGCAAATCTGGTGTGATCCCATGCCCAGTCCTCGAGTTCCAGGGGTCAATGCTCACATGATCTCCATCCCAATTTCAGGAGGGGCCCTGCAGATCCAGAGCGCTCACGTCAAGACATCAAGGCCCCGGTAACGAACCCGCGTGGTTTCAGGCCAAGTCTTGGGGGGAACAAACAGCAAGTCATGGCAGCACAGGCCCCCTCTGCAAGACCCGGGGGCAAACCTCTCATGGTTTTAGTCTGCATCTCGGGAGAGCGCCTCCAAACCGCAGGATACAACGGGGCCAGGCAGCGAGATGGAAAGACAAACCAAGTGGGATCCCAGCACACGTCTGGGGACACCTGGCCCCAATGGAACAAGATCTCGGGCCTTGTGGAGGTTATGGAGGTCGCTTGGCTCAGGATAGTCGTCCAAATCTCGGTAGAACTGCGCGAATGCCCTGAGGTCTCAGGAAACGTCAGCGAGACCCAGGGAGACACGCACATGATCTCCGTCGACATCGCGTTTGCAATCTCCCAACCTCGTGGGAGCTCTGGTGCGTTCCACTACAACCTGTGGCTACGTGCACCGTTTCGGATTTCAAATGTCGCCAGAGCTCCTCAAACCATCTTGAGACTTCGACCCCTTTCGGTGAGATCCGGGGGCGAATCTCAGCTGATCTCAGTCCAAATCTCGGGAGGTCTCCTCCCCAGCTTCAGGGTTCTCGGACAATTTCAGGGAGATTCACAGGCAAAACTCCCATGATCTCCGGTCGGATGCGCTGACTCCAACCCACGGGATCTCAGGCCAAGGCCTCTCTGTTAGACACAGGGTTCAACTTCACAAATCTCAGTCCAAATCTCGGGAGAAAGCCTCCAAACCTCGGTCGACCCCGGTCACCATCAGGGCGACCCAGGGCCCAACTCCTGAGCTCTCAATCACCTTTGCAGCAGAACCCACCCAATGCCCCTGAGTCCTCACGTCCGGACGGTGCGAACCAGGCTCCAAACCTGAGTGCTTTCGTGCGAACCTTGGAGAACAAACCCCATCTTGTCAAAGCTCGGGACCCCTCAGTGGCTTCCGAGGGCAATTCGCAGGGGACCTGAATCCAATTCTCAGGAGTGCTCGTCGACATCTCATGGGACCACAGGCCCAGGAAGCCAGATCCAGGGCCAAATCTCATGGGGCCGCAGTCCACACCTCGGAACACCGGATCCAAATCCTGTGAGAACTCAGGACCCGTCGGACTCTCCCAGGCAAACGTCTCCGTGTAGGTGTCCGAATCTCAGGACAACTGTGCCAAAGCCTCGAAATGTCAGGTGTACTCGCCGAGATCGAGGGGCACATGTCACGTGGTCTCCGTCTGAATGAGGCTCGCCACCTCCGACACTTGTGAGAACGCTGGTCCAATCCGTGAATGCCAGGAGCCAGTCTCGTGGGATCGGATTCCAAATCGAGCTGGAACTCGTCAAAATCTCTTTAGTGGTTTGTGCCCAAGTTATGGAATCCGGGTGATCTCAGCCAAAGTCCAGGAGAACTCATTCAAATGTCAAGAACCCCTGGCCCTGTCAGGGAGATTCACGGACATATGTCACGTGATCACAGCCCCAGGCTCGGAAGAACGCACTCAAATCTTGCGGGGCCACTGTCCGTTGCGTGAGAAACAGCATCTAAGTTCATCTGACTTTAGGCGTAACACGGGAACACACACGCAAATTCCGGGGGGACCTCTGGCCCAGTTAGCGAGATCCAGAAGCAATCCCCAGGGGGTTGAAATCCAATTGTCATTAGAACGAAACCAAATCCCTGAGGTCTCACCCCAGTCAGGGGTCTCAAGCAATTAAACTCATGGGATCGCAGTCTAAACTTTGGAGGCCCTGACCCACATCTCATGAGATCTCAGGCCCTGCCTGCGAGTTCCTGGAAACACGTGTCGGCATATCCGTCCAAATATCGGAAGAGCTATGGAAATGTCCTGAGTTGTCAGGAATGATCAGAGAGATCGAGAGGCACCTGTCTCGTTGTTCTCAGGGCGAATCTCACGAGGAATCTCCGAATCTGGTGGAATCTCCGGTCCGTTCGGCCACTGGCAGGGCCCGAGGTCACCGGATCGTAGTCCAGACCTCCCCAGAACTCAACCAAATCTCTTGAGACCTCGGGCGCAGTCAGTGAGCGGCAGGGCAAAGCTCGCCCCTTCTCAGTCCAAACCTAGGGGACCACATGCAATGTTCGAGCACTGTCGGGCCCAGTCAGGGAGATTCGGGATCAAATATGGTGTCTCCTCCGTCCAAGCCTCGGAAGAACTCACTCAAAACTCCTGGGATCTCGGGGAGCTCTGTGGGACAGAGAGCACCTGACTTCAGGGGAGCTCCGTCCAAATCTCGGGACGGCTCATGCAAATCTGCCGTGATCCCATACCCAGTCCTCGAGATCCAGGGGGCAATGCTCACGTGATTTCCATCCCAATTTCAGGAGGGGCCCTGAAGTTCCAGAGCGCTCAGGTCCGGATATCAAGGCCCGGGTTCCAACCCCGCGTGGTTTCAGGCCAAATCTTGGGGGGAACAAACCGCAAGTCATGGCAGCACAGGCCCCCTCTGCAGTACCGGGGGGCAAAATTCTCGTGCTTTTAGTCTGCATCTCGGAAGAGCGCCTCCAAACCGCAGGAGACCACGGAGCCAGGCAGCCAGATGGAAGGGCAAATCAAATGGCATCCCAGCCCACGTCTGGGGACACCTGGCCCCCAGGGAACGAGGTCTCCGGCCTTGGGGAGGATAAGGAGGTCGCTTGGCTCAAGATAGCCGTCCAAATCTCGGTAGAACTGCGCGAATCCCCGGAGATCTCAGGAAAAGTCAGCGAGACCCAGGGACACACGGCACGTGATCTCCGTCGGCATCGCGTTCGAGATCTCCCAACGACGTTGGAGCTCTGGCCCGTTCCTCTAAAACCTGTGGCCACGTGCGCCGTTTCTGAGTTCAAATGTCGACAGAGCTCCACAAACCCTCTTGAGACCTCGGCCCCTTTCCGTGAGATCCGGGGGCGAATCTCAGCTGCTCTCAGTCCAAATCTCGGGAGGTGTCCTCCCCAGCTTCAGGGTTCTCGGGGCTTTTCAGGGAGATTCACAGGCAAACCTCCCGTGATCTCCGGTCGGAGGCGCTGACTCCAATCCTTCGGGATCTCAGGCCAAGGCCTCTCTGTTAGACCGAGGGTTCAACTTCAGCATATCTCAGTCCAAATCTCGGGAGTACTCCTCCAAACCGCGGTCGATCCCAGTCACCTCAGGGAGACCCAGTGTCCAACTCCTGAGCTCTCAATCACCTTTGCGGCAGAACTCATCCAATGCTCCTGAGTGCTCACGTCCGGACGGTGCGAACCAGGCTCCAAACCTGAGTGCTTTCGGGCGAACCTTGGAGAACAACCCCCATCTCGTCAAACCTCAGGATGCCTCAGTGGCTTCCGCGGGCAATTCGCGGAGGACCTGAATCCCATTCTCAGCAGTGCTTGTCGACATCTCGTCGGACCTCAGGCCCTGGAAGCCAGATCCAGGGCCAAATTCCATGGGGCCACAGTCCAAACCTCGGAACACCGGATCCAAATCCCGTGAGAACTCAGGCCTGATCGGCCACTCCCAGGCAAACATCTCGGTTAGGTGTCCGTATCTCAGGACAACTGTGCCAAAGTCTCGGAATGTCAGGTGTACTCGACGAGATCCAGGGGTACATGTCACGTGGTCTCCGTCTGAATGTGCCCCGCCACCTCCGACACTTGGGAGAGTGCTGGTCCAATCCGTGGATGCCAGGAGCCAGTCTCGTGGGATCTGATTCCAAATCGAGCCAGAACTCGTCAAAACCTCTTGAGTGTTTGCGCCCAAGTTAGGGGATCCCGATGCCACTCCGGGGTGATCTCGGCCGATGCCCAGGAGAACCCATCCAAATGTCAACAAACCCTGGCCCTGTCAGGGAGATTCACGGGCATATGTCACGTGATCACGGCCCCAGCCTCGGAAGAACGCACTCAAGTCTCCTGGGGCCACCGGCCATTGGATGAGAAACAGCATCTAAGTTCATCAGACTTCAGGTAAAACGCGGGAATGCTCAGGCAAATCTCGTGGGGATCTCTGGCCCAGTTAGCGAGATCCAGAAGCAATCCCAAGGGGGTTGAAATCCAATTGTCATTAGAACGGAGCCAAAACCCTGAGGTCTCACCCCAGTCAGGGGTCTCGAGCAGATAAACTCATGGGATCGCAGTCTAAATTTTGGAGGCCCTGACCCACATCTCAAGAGATCTCAAGCCCTGCATGCGAGTTCCCAGACACACGTTTCGGCATATCCGTCCAAAACTCGGAAGAGATATGGATATGTCCTGAGATGTCAGGAATGATCAGAGAGATGGTGAGGCACCTGTCTCGTTGATCTTAGTGCGAATCTCGTGAGGAATCTCCGAATCTGGTGGAATCTCCCATCTGTTCGGCCACTCGCAGGACCCGAGGTTACCGGATCGTAGTCCGGACCTCCCCAGAACTCATCCAAATCTCTTGAGACCTCGGGCGCAGTCAGTGAGCTGCAGGGCATAGCTCGCCCCTTCTCAGTCCAAACCGAGGGGACCACATGCAATGTTCGAGTGCTGTCGGGCCCAGTCAGGGAGACTCGGGGTCAAATCTGGCGTCTCCTCCGTCCATGCGTCGGAGGAACGCACTCAATGCTCCTGGGATCTCGGGGAGCTCTATGGGACAAAGAGCGTCTGACTTCAGGGGAGCTCCATCCAAATCTCGGGACGGCTCATGCAAATCTGGTGTGATCCCATGCCCAGTCCTCGAGTTCCAGGGGGCAATGCTCACATGATCTCCATCCCAATTTCAGGAGGGGCCCTGCAGATCCAGAGCGCTCACGTCAAGACATCAAGGCCCCGGTAACGAACCCGCGTGGTTTCAGGCCAAGTCTTGGGGGGAACAAACAGCAAGTCATGGCAGCACAGGCCCCCTCTGCAAGACCCGGGGGCAAACCTCTCATGGTTTTAGTCTGCATCTCGGGAGAGCGCCTCCAAACCGCAGGATACAACGGGGCCAGGCAGCGAGATGGAAAGACAAACCAAGTGGGATCCCAGCACACGTCTGGGGACACCTGGCCCCAATGGAACAAGATCTCGGGCCTTGTGGAGGTTATGGAGGTCGCTTGGCTCAGGATAGTCGTCCAAATCTCGGTAGAACTGCGCGAATGCCCTGAGGTCTCAGGAAACGTCAGCGAGACCCAGGGAGACACGCACATGATCTCCGTCGACATCGCGTTTGCAATCTCCCAACCTCGTGGGAGCTCTGGTGCGTTCCACTACAACCTGTGGCTACGTGCACCGTTTCGGATTTCAAATGTCGCCAGAGCTCCTCAAACCATCTTGAGACTTCGACCCCTTTCGGTGAGATCCGGGGGCGAATCTCAGCTGATCTCAGTCCAAATCTCGGGAGGTCTCCTCCCCAGCTTCAGGGTTCTCGGACAATTTCAGGGAGATTCACAGGCAAAACTCCCATGATCTCCGGTCGGATGCGCTGACTCCAACCCACGGGATCTCAGGCCAAGGCCTCTCTGTTAGACACAGGGTTCAACTTCACAAATCTCAGTCCAAATCTCGGGAGAAAGCCTCCAAACCTCGGTCGACCCCGGTCACCATCAGGGCGACCCAGGGCCCAACTCCTGAGCTCTCAATCACCTTTGCAGCAGAACCCACCCAATGCCCCTGAGTCCTCACGTCCGGACGGTGCGAACCAGGCTCCAAACCTGAGTGCTTTCGTGCGAACCTTGGAGAACAAACCCCATCTTGTCAAAGCTCGGGACCCCTCAGTGGCTTCCGAGGGCAATTCGCAGGGGACCTGAATCCAATTCTCAGGAGTGCTCGTCGACATCTCATGGGACCACAGGCCCAGGAAGCCAGATCCAGGGCCAAATCTCATGGGGCCGCAGTCCACACCTCGGAACACCGGATCGAAATCCTGTGAGAACTCAGGACCCGTCGGACTCTCCCAGGCAAACGTCTCCGTGTAGGTGTCCGAATCTCAGGACAACTGTGCCAAAGCCTCGAAATGTCAGGTGTACTCGCCGAGATCGAGGGGCACATGTCACGTGGTCTCCGTCTGAATGAGGCTCGCCACCTCCGACACTTGTGAGAACGCTGGTCCAATCCGTGAATGCCAGGAGCCAGTCTCGTGGGATCGGATTCCAAATCGAGCTGGAACTCGTCAAAATCTCTTTAGTGGTTTGTGCCCAAGTTATGGAATCCGGGTGATCTCAGCCAAAGTCCAGGAGAACTCATTCAAATGTCAAGAACCCCTGGCCCTGTCAGGGAGATTCACGGACATATGTCACGTGATCACAGCCCCAGGCTCGGAAGAACGCACTCAAATCTTGCGGGGCCACTGTCCGTTGCGTGAGAAACAGCATCTAAGTTCATCTGACTTTAGGCGTAACACGGGAACACACACGCAAATTCCGGGGGGACCTCTGGCCCAGTTAGCGAGATCCAGAAGCAATCCCCAGGGGGTTGAAATCCAATTGTCATTAGAACGAAACCAAATCCCTGAGGTCTCACCCCAGTCAGGGGTCTCAAGCAATTAAACTCATGGGATCGCAGTCTAAACTTTGGAGGCCCTGACCCACATCTCATGAGATCTCAGGCCCTGCCTGCGAGTTCCTGGAAACACGTGTCGGCATATCCGTCCAAATATCGGAAGAGCTATGGAAATGTCCTGAGTTGTCAGGAATGATCAGAGAGATCGAGAGGCACCTGTCTCGTTGTTCTCAGGGCGAATCTCACGAGGAATCTCCGAATCTGGTGGAATCTCCGGTCCGTTCGGCCACTGGCAGGGCCCGAGGTCACCGGATCGTTGTCCAGACCTCCCCAGAACTCAACCAAATCTCTTGAGACCTCGGGCGCAGTCAGTGAGCGGCAGGGCAAAGCTCGCCCCTTCTCAGTCCAAACCTAGGGGACCACATGCAATGTTCGAGCACTGTCGGGCCCAGTCAGGGAGATTCGGGATCAAATATGGTGTCTCCTCCGTCCAAGCCTCGGAAGAACTCACTCAAAACTCCTGGGATCTCGGGGAGCTCTGTGGGACAGAGAGCACCTGACTTCAGGGGAGCTCCGTCCAAATCTCGGGACGGCTCATGCAAATCTGCCGTGATCCCATACCCAGTCCTCGAGATCCAGGGGGCAATGCTCACGTGATTTCCATCCCAATTTCAGGAGGGGCCCTGAAGTTCCAGAGCGCTCAGGTCCGGATATCAAGGCCCGGGTTCCAACCCCGCGTGGTTTCAGGCCAAATCTTGGGGGGAACAAACCGCAAGTCATGGCAGCACAGGCCCCCTCTGCAGTACCGGGGGGCAAAATTCTCGTGCTTTTAGTCTGCATCTCGGAAGAGCGCCTCCAAACCGCAGGAGACCACGGAGCCAGGCAGCCAGATGGAAGGGCAAATCAAATGGCATCCCAGCCCACGTCTGGGGACACCTGGCCCCCAGGGAACGAGGTCTCCGGCCTTGGGGAGGATAAGGAGGTCGCTTGGCTCAAGATAGCCGTCCAAATCTCGGTAGAACTGCGCGAATCCCCGGAGATCTCAGGAAAAGTCAGCGAGACCCAGGGACACACGGCACGTGATCTCCGTCGGCATCGCGTTCGAGATCTCCCAACGACGTTGGAGCTCTGGCCCGTTCCTCTAAAACCTGTGGCCACGTGCGCCGTTTCTGAGTTCAAATGTCGACAGAGCTCCACAAACCCTCTTGAGACCTCGGCCCCTTTCCGTGAGATCCGGGGGCGAATCTCAGCTGCTCTCAGTCCAAATCTCGGGAGGTGTCCTCCCCAGCTTCAGGGTTCTCGGGGCTTTTCAGGGAGATTCACAGGCAAACCTCCCGTGATCTCCGGTCGGAGGCGCTGACTCCAATCCTTCGGGATCTCAGGCCAAGGCCTCTCTGTTAGACCGAGGGTTCAACTTCAGCATATCTCAGTCCAAATCTCGGGAGTACTCCTCCAAACCGCGGTCGATCCCAGTCACCTCAGGGAGACCCAGTGTCCAACTCCTGAGCTCTCAATCACCTTTGCGGCAGAACTCATCCAATGCTCCTGAGTGCTCACGTCCGGACGGTGCGAACCAGGCTCCAAACCTGAGTGCTTTCGGGCGAACCTTGGAGAACAACCCCCATCTCGTCAAACCTCAGGATGCCTCAGTGGCTTCCGCGGGCAATTCGCGGAGGACCTGAATCCCATTCTCAGCAGTGCTTGTCGACATCTCGTCGGACCTCAGGCCCTGGAAGCCAGATCCAGGGCCAAATTCCATGGGGCCACAGTCCAAACCTCGGAACACCGGATCCAAATCCCGTGAGAACTCAGGCCTGATCGGCCACTCCCAGGCAAACATCTCGGTTAGGTGTCCGTATCTCAGGACAACTGTGCCAAAGTCTCGGAATGTCAGGTGTACTCGACGAGATCCAGGGGTACATGTCACGTGGTCTCCGTCTGAATGTGCCCCGCCACCTCCGACACTTGGGAGAGTGCTGGTCCAATCCGTGGATGCCAGGAGCCAGTCTCGTGGGATCTGATTCCAAATCGAGCCAGAACTCGTCAAAACCTCTTGAGTGTTTGCGCCCAAGTTAGGGGATCCCGATGCCACTCCGGGGTGATCTCGGCCGATGCCCAGGAGAACCCATCCAAATGTCAACAAACCCTGGCCCTGTCAGGGAGATTCACGGGCATATGTCACGTGATCACGGCCCCAGCCTCGGAAGAACGCACTCAAGTCTCCTGGGGCCACCGGCCATTGGATGAGAAACAGCATCTAAGTTCATCAGACTTCAGGTAAAACGCGGGAATGCTCAGGCAAATCTCGTGGGGATCTCTGGCCCAGTTAGCGAGATCCAGAAGCAATCCCAAGGGGGTTGAAATCCAATTGTCATTAGAACGGAGCCAAAACCCTGAGGTCTCACCCCAGTCAGGGGTCTCGAGCAGATAAACTCATGGGATCGCAGTCTAAATTTTGGAGGCCCTGACCCACATCTCAAGAGATCTCAAGCCCTGCATGCGAGTTCCCAGACACACGTTTCGGCATATCCGTCCAAAACTCGGAAGAGATATGGATATGTCCTGAGATGTCAGGAATGATCAGAGAGATGGTGAGGCACCTGTCTCGTTGATCTTAGTGCGAATCTCGTGAGGAATCTCCGAATCTGGTGGAATCTCCCATCTGTTCGGCCACTCGCAGGACCCGAGGTTACCGGATCGTAGTCCGGACCTCCCCAGAACTCATCCAAATCTCTTGAGACCTCGGGCGCAGTCAGTGAGCTGCAGGGCATAGCTCGCCCCTTCTCAGTCCAAACCGAGGGGACCACATGCAATGTTCGAGTGCTGTCGGGCCCAGTCAGGGAGACTCGGGGTCAAATCTGGCGTCTCCTCCGTCCATGCGTCGGAGGAACGCACTCAATGCTCCTGGGATCTCGGGGAGCTCTATGGGACAAAGAGCGTCTGACTTCAGGGGAGCTCCATCCAAATCTCGGGACGGCTCATGCAAATCTGGTGTGATCCCATGCCCAGTCCTCGAGTTCCAGGGGGCAATGCTCACATGATCTCCATCCCAATTTCAGGAGGGGCCCTGCAGATCCAGAGCGCTCACGTCAAGACATCAAGGCCCCGGTAACGAACCCGCGTGGTTTCAGGCCAAGTCTTGGGGGGAACAAACAGCAAGTCATGGCAGCACAGGCCCCCTCTGCAAGACCCGGGGGCAAACCTCTCATGGTTTTAGTCTGCATCTCGGGAGAGCGCCTCCAAACCGCAGGATACAACGGGGCCAGGCAGCGAGATGGAAAGACAAACCAAGTGGGATCCCAGCACACGTCTGGGGACACCTGGCCCCAATGGAACAAGATCTCGGGCCTTGTGGAGGTTATGGAGGTCGCTTGGCTCAGGATAGTCGTCCAAATCTCGGTAGAACTGCGCGAATGCCCTGAGGTCTCAGGAAACGTCAGCGAGACCCAGGGAGACACGCACATGATCTCCGTCGACATCGCGTTTGCAATCTCCCAACCTCGTGGGAGCTCTGGTGCGTTCCACTACAACCTGTGGCTACGTGCACCGTTTCGGATTTCAAATGTCGCCAGAGCTCCTCAAACCATCTTGAGACTTCGACCCCTTTCGGTGAGATCCGGGGGCGAATCTCAGCTGATCTCAGTCCAAATCTCGGGAGGTCTCCTCCCCAGCTTCAGGGTTCTCGGACAATTTCAGGGAGATTCACAGGCAAAACTCCCATGATCTCCGGTCGGATGCGCTGACTCCAACCCACGGGATCTCAGGCCAAGGCCTCTCTGTTAGACACAGGGTTCAACTTCACAAATCTCAGTCCAAATCTCGGGAGAAAGCCTCCAAACCTCGGTCGACCCCGGTCACCATCAGGGCGACCCAGGGCCCAACTCCTGAGCTCTCAATCACCTTTGCAGCAGAACCCACCCAATGCCCCTGAGTCCTCACGTCCGGACGGTGCGAACCAGGCTCCAAACCTGAGTGCTTTCGTGCGAACCTTGGAGAACAAACCCCATCTTGTCAAAGCTCGGGACCCCTCAGTGGCTTCCGAGGGCAATTCGCAGGGGACCTGAATCCAATTCTCAGGAGTGCTCGTCGACATCTCATGGGACCACAGGCCCAGGAAGCCAGATCCAGGGCCAAATCTCATGGGGCCGCAGTCCACACCTCGGAACACCGGATCGAAATCCTGTGAGAACTCAGGACCCGTCGGACTCTCCCAGGCAAACGTCTCCGTGTAGGTGTCCGAATCTCAGGACAACTGTGCCAAAGCCTCGAAATGTCAGGTGTACTCGCCGAGATCGAGGGGCACATGTCACGTGGTCTCCGTCTGAATGAGGCTCGCCACCTCCGACACTTGTGAGAACGCTGGTCCAATCCGTGAATGCCAGGAGCCAGTCTCGTGGGATCGGATTCCAAATCGAGCTGGAACTCGTCAAAATCTCTTTAGTGGTTTGTGCCCAAGTTATGGAATCCGGGTGATCTCAGCCAAAGTCCAGGAGAACTCATTCAAATGTCAAGAACCCCTGGCCCTGTCAGGGAGATTCACGGACATATGTCACGTGATCACAGCCCCAGGCTCGGAAGAACGCACTCAAATCTTGCGGGGCCACTGTCCGTTGCGTGAGAAACAGCATCTAAGTTCATCTGACTTTAGGCGTAACACGGGAACACACACGCAAATTCCGGGGGGACCTCTGGCCCAGTTAGCGAGATCCAGAAGCAATCCCCAGGGGGTTGAAATCCAATTGTCATTAGAACGAAACCAAATCCCTGAGGTCTCACCCCAGTCAGGGGTCTCAAGCAATTAAACTCATGGGATCGCAGTCTAAACTTTGGAGGCCCTGACCCACATCTCATGAGATCTCAGGCCCTGCCTGCGAGTTCCTGGAAACACGTGTCGGCATATCCGTCCAAATATCGGAAGAGCTATGGAAATGTCCTGAGTTGTCAGGAATGATCAGAGAGATCGAGAGGCACCTGTCTCGTTGTTCTCAGGGCGAATCTCACGAGGAATCTCCGAATCTGGTGGAATCTCCGGTCCGTTCGGCCACTGGCAGGGCCCGAGGTCACCGGATCGTTGTCCAGACCTCCCCAGAACTCAACCAAATCTCTTGAGACCTCGGGCGCAGTCAGTGAGCGGCAGGGCAAAGCTCGCCCCTTCTCAGTCCAAACCTAGGGGACCACATGCAATGTTCGAGCACTGTCGGGCCCAGTCAGGGAGATTCGGGATCAAATATGGTGTCTCCTCCGTCCAAGCCTCGGAAGAACTCACTCAAAACTCCTGGGATCTCGGGGAGCTCTGTGGGACAGAGAGCACCTGACTTCAGGGGAGCTCCGTCCAAATCTCGGGACGGCTCATGCAAATCTGCCGTGATCCCATACCCAGTCCTCGAGATCCAGGGGGCAATGCTCACGTGATTTCCATCCCAATTTCAGGAGGGGCCCTGAAGTTCCAGAGCGCTCAGGTCCGGATATCAAGGCCCGGGTTCCAACCCCGCGTGGTTTCAGGCCAAATCTTGGGGGGAACAAACCGCAAGTCATGGCAGCACAGGCCCCCTCTGCAGTACCGGGGGGCAAAATTCTCGTGCTTTTAGTCTGCATCTCGGAAGAGCGCCTCCAAACCGCAGGAGACCACGGAGCCAGGCAGCCAGATGGAAGGGCAAATCAAATGGCATCCCAGCCCACGTCTGGGGACACCTGGCCCCCAGGGAACGAGGTCTCCGGCCTTGGGGAGGATAAGGAGGTCGCTTGGCTCAAGATAGCCGTCCAAATCTCGGTAGAACTGCGCGAATCCCCGGAGATCTCAGGAAAAGTCAGCGAGACCCAGGGACACACGGCACGTGATCTCCGTCGGCATCGCGTTCGAGATCTCCCAACGACGTTGGAGCTCTGGCCCGTTCCTCTAAAACCTGTGGCCACGTGCGCCGTTTCTGAGTTCAAATGTCGACAGAGCTCCACAAACCCTCTTGAGAACTCGGCCCCTTTCCGTGAGATCCGGGGGCGAATCTCAGCTGCTCTCAGTCCAAATCTCGGGAGGTGTCCTCCCCAGCTTCAGGGTTCTCGGGGCTTTTCAGGGAGATTCACAGGCAAACCTCCCGTGATCTCCGGTCGGAGGCGCTGACTCCAATCCTTCGGGATCTCAGGCCAAGGCCTCTCTGTTAGACCGAGGGTTCAACTTCAGCATATCTCAGTCCAAATCTCGGGAGTACTCCTCCAAACCGCGGTCGATCCCAGTCACCTCAGGGAGACCCAGTGTCCAACTCCTGAGCTCTCAATCACCTTTGCGGCAGAACTCATCCAATGCTCCTGAGTGCTCACGTCCGGACGGTGCGAACCAGGCTCCAAACCTGAGTGCTTTCGGGCGAACCTTGGAGAACAACCCCCATCTCGTCAAACCTCAGGATGCCTCAGTGGCTTCCGCGGGCAATTCGCGGAGGACCTGAATCCCATTCTCAGCAGTGCTTGTCGACATCTCGTCGGACCTCAGGCCCTGGAAGCCAGATCCAGGGCCAAATTCCATGGGGCCACAGTCCAAACCTCGGAACACCGGATCCAAATCCCGTGAGAACACAGGCCTGATCGGCCACTCCCAGGCAAACATCTCGGTTAGGTGTCCGTATCTCAGGACAACTGTGCCAAAGTCTCGGAATGTCAGGTGTACTCGACGAGATCCAGGGGTACATGTCACGTGGTCTCCGTCTGAATGTGCCCCGCCACCTCCGACACTTGGGAGAGTGCTGGTCCAATCCGTGGATGCCAGGAGCCAGTCTCGTGGGATCTGATTCCAAATCGAGCCAGAACTCGTCAAAACCTCTTGAGTGTTTGCGCCCAAGTTAGGGGATCCCGATGCCACTCCGGGGTGATCTCGGCCGATGCCCAGGAGAACCCATCCAAATGTCAACAAACCCTGGCCCTGTCAGGGAGATTCACGGGCATATGTCACGTGATCACGGCCCCAGCCTCGGAAGAACGCACTCAAGTCTCCTGGGGCCACCGGCCATTGGATGAGAAACAGCATCTAAGTTCATCAGACTTCAGGTAAAACGCGGGAATGCTCAGGCAAATCTCGTGGGGATCTCTGGCCCAGTTAGCGAGATCCAGAAGCAATCCCAAGGGGGTTGAAATCCAATTGTCATTAGAACGGAGCCAAAACCCTGAGGTCTCACCCCAGTCAGGGGTCTCGAGCAGATAAACTCATGGGATCGCAGTCTAAATTTTGGAGGCCCTGACCCACATCTCAAGAGATCTCAAGCCCTGCATGCGAGTTCCCAGACACACGTTTCGGCATATCCGTCCAAAACTCGGAAGAGATATGGATATGTCCTGAGATGTCAGGAATGATCAGAGAGATGGTGAGGCACCTGTCTCGTTGATCTTAGTGCGAATCTCGTGAGGAATCTCCGAATCTGGTGGAATCTCCCATCTGTTCGGCCACTCGCAGGACCCGAGGTTACCGGATCGTAGTCCGGACCTCCCCAGAACTCATCCAAATCTCTTGAGACCTCGGGCGCAGTCAGTGAGCTGCAGGGCATAGCTCGCCCCTTCTCAGTCCAAACCGAGGGGACCACATGCAATGTTCGAGTGCTGTCGGGCCCAGTCAGGGAGATTCGGGGTCAAATCTGGCGTCTCCTCCGTCCATGCGTCGGAGGAACGCACTCAATGCTCCTGGGATCTCGGGGAGCTCTATGGGACAAAGAGCGTCTGACTTCAGGGGAGCTCCATCCAAATCTCGGGACGGCTCATGCAAATCTGGTGTGATCCCATGCCCAGTCCTCGAGTTCCAGGGGTCAATGCTCACATGATCTCCATCCCAATTTCAGGAGGGGCCCTGCAGATCCAGAGCGCTCACGTCAAGACATCAAGGCCCCGGTAACGAACCCGCGTGGTTTCAGGCCAAGTCTTGGGGGGAACAAACAGCAAGTCATGGCAGCACAGGCCCCCTCTGCAAGACCCGGGGGCAAACCTCTCATGGTTTTAGTCTGCATCTCGGGAGAGCGCCTCCAAACCGCAGGATACAACGGGGCCAGGCAGCGAGATGGAAAGACAAACCAAGTGGGATCCCAGCACACGTCTGGGGACACCTGGCCCCAATGGAACAAGATCTCGGGCCTTGTGGAGGTTATGGAGGTCGCTTGGCTCAGGATAGTCGTCCAAATCTCGGTAGAACTGCGCGAATGCCCTGAGGTCTCAGGAAACGTCAGCGAGACCCAGGGAGACACGCACATGATCTCCGTCGACATCGCGTTTGCAATCTCCCAACCTCGTGGGAGCTCTGGTGCGTTCCACTACAACCTGTGGCTACGTGCACCGTTTCGGATTTCAAATGTCGCCAGAGCTCCTCAAACCATCTTGAGACTTCGACCCCTTTCGGTGAGATCCGGGGGCGAATCTCAGCTGATCTCAGTCCAAATCTCGGGAGGTCTCCTCCCCAGCTTCAGGGTTCTCGGACAATTTCAGGGAGATTCACAGGCAAAACTCCCATGATCTCCGGTCGGATGCGCTGACTCCAACCCACGGGATCTCAGGCCAAGGCCTCTCTGTTAGACACAGGGTTCAACTTCACAAATCTCAGTCCAAATCTCGGGAGAAAGCCTCCAAACCTCGGTCGACCCCGGTCACCATCAGGGCGACCCAGGGCCCAACTCCTGAGCTCTCAATCACCTTTGCAGCAGAACCCACCCAATGCCCCTGAGTCCTCACGTCCGGACGGTGCGAACCAGGCTCCAAACCTGAGTGCTTTCGTGCGAACCTTGGAGAACAAACCCCATCTTGTCAAAGCTCGGGACCCCTCAGTGGCTTCCGAGGGCAATTCGCAGGGGACCTGAATCCAATTCTCAGGAGTGCTCGTCGACATCTCATGGGACCACAGGCCCAGGAAGCCAGATCCAGGGCCAAATCTCATGGGGCCGCAGTCCACACCTCGGAACACCGGATCCAAATCCTGTGAGAACTCAGGACCCGTCGGACTCTCCCAGGCAAACGTCTCCGTGTAGGTGTCCGAATCTCAGGACAACTGTGCCAAAGCCTCGAAATGTCAGGTGTACTCGCCGAGATCGAGGGGCACATGTCACGTGGTCTCCGTCTGAATGAGGCTCGCCACCTCCGACACTTGTGAGAACGCTGGTCCAATCCGTGAATGCCAGGAGCCAGTCTCGTGGGATCGGATTCCAAATCGAGCTGGAACTCGTCAAAATCTCTTTAGTGGTTTGTGCCCAAGTTATGGAATCCGGGTGATCTCAGCCAAAGTCCAGGAGAACTCATTCAAATGTCAAGAACCCCTGGCCCTGTCAGGGAGATTCACGGACATATGTCACGTGATCACAGCCCCAGGCTCGGAAGAACGCACTCAAATCTTGCGGGGCCACTGTCCGTTGCGTGAGAAACAGCATCTAAGTTCATCTGACTTTAGGCGTAACACGGGAACACACACGCAAATTCCGGGGGGACCTCTGGCCCAGTTAGCGAGATCCAGAAGCAATCCCCAGGGGGTTGAAATCCAATTGTCATTAGAACGAAACCAAATCCCTGAGGTCTCACCCCAGTCAGGGGTCTCAAGCAATTAAACTCATGGGATCGCAGTCTAAACTTTGGAGGCCCTGACCCACATCTCATGAGATCTCAGGCCCTGCCTGCGAGTTCCTGGAAACACGTGTCGGCATATCCGTCCAAATATCGGAAGAGCTATGGAAATGTCCTGAGATGTCAGGAATGATCAGAGAGATCGAGAGGCACCTGTCTCGTTGTTCTCAGGGCGAATCTCACGAGGAATCTCCGAATCTGGTGGAATCTCCGGTCCGTTCGGCCACTGGCAGGGCCCGAGGTCACCGGATCGTAGTCCAGACCTCCCCAGAACTCAACCAAATCTCTTGAGACCTCGGGCGCAGTCAGTGAGCGGCAGGGCAAAGCTCGCCCCTTCTCAGTCCAAACCTAGGGGACCACATGCAATGTTCGAGCACTGTCGGGCCCAGTCAGGGAGATTCGGGATCAAATATGGTGTCTCCTCCGTCCAAGCCTCGGAAGAACTCACTCAAAACTCCTGGGATCTCGGGGAGCTCTGTGGGACAGAGAGCACCTGACTTCAGGGGAGCTCCGTCCAAATCTCGGGACGGCTCATGCAAATCTGCCGTGATCCCATACCCAGTCCTCGAGATCCAGGGGGCAATGCTCACGTGATTTCCATCCCAATTTCAGGAGGGGCCCTGAAGTTCCAGAGCGCTCAGGTCCGGATATCAAGGCCCGGGTTCCAACCCCGCGTGGTTTCAGGCCAAATCTTGGGGGGAACAAACCGCAAGTCATGGCAGCACAGGCCCCCTCTGCAGTACCGGGGGGCAAAATTCTCGTGCTTTTAGTCTGCATCTCGGAAGAGCGCCTCCAAACCGCAGGAGACCACGGAGCCAGGCAGCCAGATGGAAGGGCAAATCAAATGGGATCCCAGCCCACGTCTGGGGACACCTGGCCCCCAGGGAACGAGGTCTCCGGCCTTGGGGAGGATAAGGAGGTCGCTTGGCTCAAGATAGCCGTCCAAATCTCGGTAGAACTGCGCGAATCCCCGGAGATCTCAGGAAAAGTCAGCGAGACCCAGGGACACACGGCACGTGATCTCCGTCGGCATCGCGTTCGAGATCTCCCAACGACGTTGGAGCTCTGGCCCGTTCCTCTAAAACCTGTGGCCACGTGCGCCGTTTCTGAGTTCAAATGTCGACAGAGCTCCACAAACCCTCTTGAGACCTCGGCCCCTTTCCGTGAGATCCGGGGGCGAATCTCAGCTGCTCTCAGTCCAAATCTCGGGAGGTGTCCTCCCCAGCTTCAGGGTTCTCGGGGCTTTTCAGGGAGATTCACAGGCAAACCTCCCGTGATCTCCGGTCGGAGGCGCTGACTCCAATCCTTCGGGATCTCAGGCCAAGGCCTCTCTGTTAGACCGAGGGTTCAACTTCAGCATATCTCAGTCCAAATCTCGGGAGTACTCCTCCAAACCGCGGTCGATCCCAGTCACCTCAGGGAGACCCAGTGTCCAACTCCTGAGCTCTCAATCACCTTTGCGGCAGAACTCATCCAATGCTCCTGAGTGCTCACGTCCGGACGGTGCGAACCAGGCTCCAAACCTGAGTGCTTTCGGGCGAACCTTGGAGAACAACCCCCATCTCGTCAAACCTCAGGATGCCTCAGTGGCTTCCGCGGGCAATTCGCGGAGGACCTGAATCCCATTCTCAGCAGTGCTTGTCGACATCTCGTCGGACCTCAGGCCCTGGAAGCCAGATCCAGGGCCAAATTCCATGGGGCCACAGTCCAAACCTCGGAACACCGGATCCAAATCCCGTGAGAACTCAGGCCTGATCGGCCACTCCCAGGCAAACATCTCGGTTAGGTGTCCGTATCTCAGGACAACTGTGCCAAAGTCTCGGAATGTCAGGTGTACTCGACGAGATCCAGGGGTACATGTCACGTGGTCTCCGTCTGAATGTGCCCCGCCACCTCCGACACTTGGGAGAGTGCTGGTCCAATCCGTGGATGCCAGGAGCCAGTCTCGTGGGATCTGATTCCAAATCGAGCCAGAACTCGTCAAAACCTCTTGAGTGTTTGCGCCCAAGTTAGGGGATCCCGATGCCACTCCGGGGTGATCTCGGCCGATGCCCAGGAGAACCCATCCAAATGTCAACAAACCCTGGCCCTGTCAGGGAGATTCACGGGCATATGTCACGTGATCACGGCCCCAGCCTCGGAAGAACGCACTCAAGTCTCCTGGGGCCACCGGCCATTGGATGAGAAACAGCATCTAAGTTCATCAGACTTCAGGTAAAACGCGGGAATGCTCAGGCAAATCTCGTGGGGATCTCTGGCCCAGTTAGCGAGATCCAGAAGCAATCCCAAGGGGGTTGAAATCCAATTGTCATTAGAACGGAGCCAAAACCCTGAGGTCTCACCCCAGTCAGGGGTCTCGAGCAGATAAACTCATGGGATCGCAGTCTAAATTTTGGAGGCCCTGACCCACATCTCAAGAGATCTCAAGCCCTGCATGCGAGTTCCCAGACACACGTTTCGGCATATCCGTCCAAAACTCGGAAGAGATATGGATATGTCCTGAGATGTCAGGAATGATCAGAGAGATGGTGAGGCACCTGTCTCGTTGATCTTAGTGCGAATCTCGTGAGGAATCTCCGAATCTGGTGGAATCTCCCATCTGTTCGGCCACTCGCAGGACCCGAGGTTACCGGATCGTAGTCCGGACCTCCCCAGAACTCATCCAAATCTCTTGAGACCTCGGGCGCAGTCAGTGAGCTGCAGGGCATAGCTCGCCCCTTCTCAGTCCAAACCGAGGGGACCACATGCAATGTTCGAGTGCTGTCGGGCCCAGTCAGGGAGACTCGGGGTCAAATCTGGCGTCTCCTCCGTCCATGCGTCGGAGGAACGCACTCAATGCTCCTGGGATCTCGGGGAGCTCTATGGGACAAAGAGCGTCTGACTTCAGGGGAGCTCCATCCAAATCTCGGGACGGCTCATGCAAATCTGGTGTGATCCCATGCCCAGTCCTCGAGTTCCAGGGGGCAATGCTCACATGATCTCCATCCCAATTTCAGGAGGGGCCCTGCAGATCCAGAGCGCTCACGTCAAGACATCAAGGCCCCGGTAACGAACCCGCGTGGTTTCAGGCCAAGTCTTGGGGGGAACAAACAGCAAGTCATGGCAGCACAGGCCCCCTCTGCAAGACCCGGGGGCAAACCTCTCATGGTTTTAGTCTGCATCTCGGGAGAGCGCCTCCAAACCGCAGGATACAACGGGGCCAGGCAGCGAGATGGAAAGACAAACCAAGTGGGATCCCAGCACACGTCTGGGGACACCTGGCCCCAATGGAACAAGATCTCGGGCCTTGTGGAGGTTATGGAGGTCGCTTGGCTCAGGATAGTCGTCCAAATCTCGGTAGAACTGCGCGAATGCCCTGAGGTCTCAGGAAACGTCAGCGAGACCCAGGGAGACACGCACATGATCTCCGTCGACATCGCGTTTGCAATCTCCCAACCTCGTGGGAGCTCTGGTGCGTTCCACTACAACCTGTGGCTACGTGCACCGTTTCGGATTTCAAATGTCGCCAGAGCTCCTCAAACCATCTTGAGACTTCGACCCCTTTCGGTGAGATCCGGGGGCGAATCTCAGCTGATCTCAGTCCAAATCTCGGGAGGTCTCCTCCCCAGCTTCAGGGTTCTCGGACAATTTCAGGGAGATTCACAGGCAAAACTCCCATGATCTCCGGTCGGATGCGCTGACTCCAACCCACGGGATCTCAGGCCAAGGCCTCTCTGTTAGACACAGGGTTCAACTTCACAAATCTCAGTCCAAATCTCGGGAGAAAGCCTCCAAACCTCGGTCGACCCCGGTCACCATCAGGGCGACCCAGGGCCCAACTCCTGAGCTCTCAATCACCTTTGCAGCAGAACCCACCCAATGCCCCTGAGTCCTCACGTCCGGACGGTGCGAACCAGGCTCCAAACCTGAGTGCTTTCGTGCGAACCTTGGAGAACAAACCCCATCTTGTCAAAGCTCGGGACCCCTCAGTGGCTTCCGAGGGCAATTCGCAGGGGACCTGAATCCAATTCTCAGGAGTGCTCGTCGACATCTCATGGGACCACAGGCCCAGGAAGCCAGATCCAGGGCCAAATCTCATGGGGCCGCAGTCCACACCTCGGAACACCGGATCGAAATCCTGTGAGAACTCAGGACCCGTCGGACTCTCCCAGGCAAACGTCTCCGTGTAGGTGTCCGAATCTCAGGACAACTGTGCCAAAGCCTCGAAATGTCAGGTGTACTCGCCGAGATCGAGGGGCACATGTCACGTGGTCTCCGTCTGAATGAGGCTCGCCACCTCCGACACTTGTGAGAACGCTGGTCCAATCCGTGAATGCCAGGAGCCAGTCTCGTGGGATCGGATTCCAAATCGAGCTGGAACTCGTCAAAATCTCTTTAGTGGTTTGTGCCCAAGTTATGGAATCCGGGTGATCTCAGCCAAAGTCCAGGAGAACTCATTCAAATGTCAAGAACCCCTGGCCCTGTCAGGGAGATTCACGGACATATGTCACGTGATCACAGCCCCAGGCTCGGAAGAACGCACTCAAATCTTGCGGGGCCACTGTCCGTTGCGTGAGAAACAGCATCTAAGTTCATCTGACTTTAGGCGTAACACGGGAACACACACGCAAATTCCGGGGGGACCTCTGGCCCAGTTAGCGAGATCCAGAAGCAATCCCCAGGGGGTTGAAATCCAATTGTCATTAGAACGAAACCAAATCCCTGAGGTCTCACCCCAGTCAGGGGTCTCAAGCAATTAAACTCATGGGATCGCAGTCTAAACTTTGGAGGCCCTGACCCACATCTCATGAGATCTCAGGCCCTGCCTGCGAGTTCCTGGAAACACGTGTCGGCATATCCGTCCAAATATCGGAAGAGCTATGGAAATGTCCTGAGTTGTCAGGAATGATCAGAGAGATCGAGAGGCACCTGTCTCGTTGTTCTCAGGGCGAATCTCACGAGGAATCTCCGAATCTGGTGGAATCTCCGGTCCGTTCGGCCACTGGCAGGGCCCGAGGTCACCGGATCGTTGTCCAGACCTCCCCAGAACTCAACCAAATCTCTTGAGACCTCGGGCGCAGTCAGTGAGCGGCAGGGCAAAGCTCGCCCCTTCTCAGTCCAAACCTAGGGGACCACATGCAATGTTCGAGCACTGTCGGGCCCAGTCAGGGAGATTCGGGATCAAATATGGTGTCTCCTCCGTCCAAGCCTCGGAAGAACTCACTCAAAACTCCTGGGATCTCGGGGAGCTCTGTGGGACAGAGAGCACCTGACTTCAGGGGAGCTCCGTCCAAATCTCGGGACGGCTCATGCAAATCTGCCGTGATCCCATACCCAGTCCTCGAGATCCAGGGGGCAATGCTCACGTGATTTCCATCCCAATTTCAGGAGGGGCCCTGAAGTTCCAGAGCGCTCAGGTCCGGATATCAAGGCCCGGGTTCCAACCCCGCGTGGTTTCAGGCCAAATCTTGGGGGGAACAAACCGCAAGTCATGGCAGCACAGGCCCCCTCTGCAGTACCGGGGGGCAAAATTCTCGTGCTTTTAGTCTGCATCTCGGAAGAGCGCCTCCAAACCGCAGGAGACCACGGAGCCAGGCAGCCAGATGGAAGGGCAAATCAAATGGGATCCCAGCCCACGTCTGGGGACACCTGGCCCCCAGGGAACGAGGTCTCCGGCCTTGGGGAGGATAAGGAGGTCGCTTGGCTCAAGATAGCCGTCCAAATCTCGGTAGAACTGCGCGAATCCCCGGAGATCTCAGGAAAAGTCAGCGAGACCCAGGGACACACGGCACGTGATCTCCGTCGGCATCGCGTTCGAGATCTCCCAACGACGTTGGAGCTCTGGCCCGTTCCTCTAAAACCTGTGGCCACGTGCGCCGTTTCTGAGTTCAAATGTCGACAGAGCTCCACAAACCCTCTTGAGACCTCGGCCCCTTTCCGTGAGATCCGGGGGCGAATCTCAGCTGCTCTCAGTCCAAATCTCGGGAGGTGTCCTCCCCAGCTTCAGGGTTCTCGGGGCTTTTCAGGGAGATTCACAGGCAAACCTCCCGTGATCTCCGGTCGGAGGCGCTGACTCCAATCCTTCGGGATCTCAGGCCAAGGCCTCTCTGTTAGACCGAGGGTTCAACTTCAGCATATCTCAGTCCAAATCTCGGGAGTACTCCTCCAAACCGCGGTCGATCCCAGTCACCTCAGGGAGACCCAGTGTCCAACTCCTGAGCTCTCAATCACCTTTGCGGCAGAACTCATCCAATGCTCCTGAGTGCTCACGTCCGGACGGTGCGAACCAGGCTCCAAACCTGAGTGCTTTCGGGCGAACCTTGGAGAACAACCCCCATCTCGTCAAACCTCAGGATGCCTCAGTGGCTTCCGCGGGCAATTCGCGGAGGACCTGAATCCCATTCTCAGCAGTGCTTGTCGACATCTCGTCGGACCTCAGGCCCTGGAAGCCAGATCCAGGGCCAAATTCCATGGGGCCACAGTCCAAACCTCGGAACACCGGATCCAAATCCCGTGAGAACTCAGGCCTGATCGGCCACTCCCAGGCAAACATCTCGGTTAGGTGTCCGTATCTCAGGACAACTGTGCCAAAGTCTCGGAATGTCAGGTGTACTCGACGAGATCCAGGGGTACATGTCACGTGGTCTCCGTCTGAATGTGCCCCGCCACCTCCGACACTTGGGAGAGTGCTGGTCCAATCCGTGGATGCCAGGAGCCAGTCTCGTGGGATCTGATTCCAAATCGAGCCAGAACTCGTCAAAACCTCTTGAGTGTTTGCGCCCAAGTTAGGGGATCCCGATGCCACTCCGGGGTGATCTCGGCCGATGCCCAGGAGAACCCATCCAAATGTCAACAAACCCTGGCCCTGTCAGGGAGATTCACGGGCATATGTCACGTGATCACGGCCCCAGCCTCGGAAGAACGCACTCAAGTCTCCTGGGGCCACCGGCCATTGGATGAGAAACAGCATCTAAGTTCATCAGACTTCAGGTAAAACGCGGGAATGCTCAGGCAAATCTCGTGGGGATCTCTGGCCCAGTTAGCGAGATCCAGAAGCAATCCCAAGGGGGTTGAAATCCAATTGTCATTAGAACGGAGCCAAAACCCTGAGGTCTCACCCCAGTCAGGGGTCTCGAGCAGATAAACTCATGGGATCGCAGTCTAAATTTTGGAGGCCCTGACCCACATCTCAAGAGATCTCAAGCCCTGCATGCGAGTTCCCAGACACACGTTTCGGCATATCCGTCCAAAACTCGGAAGAGATATGGATATGTCCTGAGATGTCAGGAATGATCAGAGAGATGGTGAGGCACCTGTCTCGTTGATCTTAGTGCGAATCTCGTGAGGAATCTCCGAATCTGGTGGAATCTCCCATCTGTTCGGCCACTCGCAGGACCCGAGGTTACCGGATCGTAGTCCGGACCTCCCCAGAACTCATCCAAATCTCTTGAGACCTCGGGCGCAGTCAGTGAGCTGCAGGGCATAGCTCGCCCCTTCTCAGTCCAAACCGAGGGGACCACATGCAATGTTCGAGTGCTGTCGGGCCCAGTCAGGGAGACTCGGGGTCAAATCTGGCGTCTCCTCCGTCCATGCGTCGGAGGAACGCACTCAATGCTCCTGGGATCTCGGGGAGCTCTATGGGACAAAGAGCGTCTGACTTCAGGGGAGCTCCATCCAAATCTCGGGACGGCTCATGCAAATCTGGTGTGATCCCATGCCCAGTCCTCGAGTTCCAGGGGGCAATGCTCACATGATCTCCATCCCAATTTCAGGAGGGGCCCTGCAGATCCAGAGCGCTCACGTCAAGACATCAAGGCCCCGGTAACGAACCCGCGTGGTTTCAGGCCAAGTCTTGGGGGGAACAAACAGCAAGTCATGGCAGCACAGGCCCCCTCTGCAAGACCCGGGGGCAAACCTCTCATGGTTTTAGTCTGCATCTCGGGAGAGCGCCTCCAAACCGCAGGATACAACGGGGCCAGGCAGCGAGATGGAAAGACAAACCAAGTGGGATCCCAGCACACGTCTGGGGACACCTGGCCCCAATGGAACAAGATCTCGGGCCTTGTGGAGGTTATGGAGGTCGCTTGGCTCAGGATAGTCGTCCAAATCTCGGTAGAACTGCGCGAATGCCCTGAGGTCTCAGGAAACGTCAGCGAGACCCAGGGAGACACGCACATGATCTCCGTCGACATCGCGTTTGCAATCTCCCAACCTCGTGGGAGCTCTGGTGCGTTCCACTACAACCTGTGGCTACGTGCACCGTTTCGGATTTCAAATGTCGCCAGAGCTCCTCAAACCATCTTGAGACTTCGACCCCTTTCGGTGAGATCCGGGGGCGAATCTCAGCTGATCTCAGTCCAAATCTCGGGAGGTCTCCTCCCCAGCTTCAGGGTTCTCGGACAATTTCAGGGAGATTCACAGGCAAAACTCCCATGATCTCCGGTCGGATGCGCTGACTCCAACCCACGGGATCTCAGGCCAAGGCCTCTCTGTTAGACACAGGGTTCAACTTCACAAATCTCAGTCCAAATCTCGGGAGAAAGCCTCCAAACCTCGGTCGACCCCGGTCACCATCAGGGCGACCCAGGGCCCAACTCCTGAGCTCTCAATCACCTTTGCAGCAGAACCCACCCAATGCCCCTGAGTCCTCACGTCCGGACGGTGCGAACCAGGCTCCAAACCTGAGTGCTTTCGTGCGAACCTTGGAGAACAAACCCCATCTTGTCAAAGCTCGGGACCCCTCAGTGGCTTCCGAGGGCAATTCGCAGGGGACCTGAATCCAATTCTCAGGAGTGCTCGTCGACATCTCATGGGACCACAGGCCCAGGAAGCCAGATCCAGGGCCAAATCTCATGGGGCCGCAGTCCACACCTCGGAACACCGGATCGAAATCCTGTGAGAACTCAGGACCCGTCGGACTCTCCCAGGCAAACGTCTCCGTGTAGGTGTCCGAATCTCAGGACAACTGTGCCAAAGCCTCGAAATGTCAGGTGTACTCGCCGAGATCGAGGGGCACATGTCACGTGGTCTCCGTCTGAATGAGGCTCGCCACCTCCGACACTTGTGAGAACGCTGGTCCAATCCGTGAATGCCAGGAGCCAGTCTCGTGGGATCGGATTCCAAATCGAGCTGGAACTCGTCAAAATCTCTTTAGTGGTTTGTGCCCAAGTTATGGAATCCGGGTGATCTCAGCCAAAGTCCAGGAGAACTCATTCAAATGTCAAGAACCCCTGGCCCTGTCAGGGAGATTCACGGACATATGTCACGTGATCACAGCCCCAGGCTCGGAAGAACGCACTCAAATCTTGCGGGGCCACTGTCCGTTGCGTGAGAAACAGCATCTAAGTTCATCTGACTTTAGGCGTAACACGGGAACACACACGCAAATTCCGGGGGGACCTCTGGCCCAGTTAGCGAGATCCAGAAGCAATCCCCAGGGGGTTGAAATCCAATTGTCATTAGAACGAAACCAAATCCCTGAGGTCTCACCCCAGTCAGGGGTCTCAAGCAATTAAACTCATGGGATCGCAGTCTAAACTTTGGAGGCCCTGACCCACATCTCATGAGATCTCAGGCCCTGCCTGCGAGTTCCTGGAAACACGTGTCGGCATATCCGTCCAAATATCGGAAGAGCTATGGAAATGTCCTGAGTTGTCAGGAATGATCAGAGAGATCGAGAGGCACCTGTCTCGTTGTTCTCAGGGCGAATCTCACGAGGAATCTCCGAATCTGGTGGAATCTCCGGTCCGTTCGGCCACTGGCAGGGCCCGAGGTCACCGGATCGTTGTCCAGACCTCCCCAGAACTCAACCAAATCTCTTGAGACCTCGGGCGCAGTCAGTGAGCGGCAGGGCAAAGCTCGCCCCTTCTCAGTCCAAACCTAGGGGACCACATGCAATGTTCGAGCACTGTCGGGCCCAGTCAGGGAGATTCGGGATCAAATATGGTGTCTCCTCCGTCCAAGCCTCGGAAGAACTCACTCAAAACTCCTGGGATCTCGGGGAGCTCTGTGGGACAGAGAGCACCTGACTTCAGGGGAGCTCCGTCCAAATCTCGGGACGGCTCATGCAAATCTGCCGTGATCCCATACCCAGTCCTCGAGATCCAGGGGGCAATGCTCACGTGATTTCCATCCCAATTTCAGGAGGGGCCCTGAAGTTCCAGAGCGCTCAGGTCCGGATATCAAGGCCCGGGTTCCAACCCCGCGTGGTTTCAGGCCAAATCTTGGGGGGAACAAACCGCAAGTCATGGCAGCACAGGCCCCCTCTGCAGTACCGGGGGGCAAAATTCTCGTGCTTTTAGTCTGCATCTCGGAAGAGCGCCTCCAAACCGCAGGAGACCACGGAGCCAGGCAGCCAGATGGAAGGGCAAATCAAATGGGATCCCAGCCCACGTCTGGGGACACCTGGCCCCCAGGGAACGAGGTCTCCGGCCTTGGGGAGGATAAGGAGGTCGCTTGGCTCAAG
The DNA here is from genome assembly GCF_029215605.1 of Mirounga angustirostris. Taxonomy (NCBI): domain Eukaryota; kingdom Metazoa; phylum Chordata; class Mammalia; order Carnivora; family Phocidae; genus Mirounga; species Mirounga angustirostris. The sequence goes on from NW_026991860.1 coordinate 46,513, forward strand.
ATAGCCGTCCAAATCTCGGTAGAACTGCGCGAATCCCCGGAGATCTCAGGAAAAGTCAGCGAGACCCAGGGACACACGGCACGTGATCTCCGTCGGCATCGCGTTCGAGATCTCCCAACGACGTTGGAGCTCTGGCCCGTTCCTCTAAAACCTGTGGCCACGTGCGCCGTTTCTGAGTTCAAATGTCGACAGAGCTCCACAAACCCTCTTGAGACCTCGGCCCCTTTCCGTGAGATCCGGGGGCGAATCTCAGCTGCTCTCAGTCCAAATCTCGGGAGGTGTCCTCCCCAGCTTCAGGGTTCTCGGGGCTTTTCAGGGAGATTCACAGGCAAACCTCCCGTGATCTCCGGTCGGAGGCGCTGACTCCAATCCTTCGGGATCTCAGGCCAAGGCCTCTCTGTTAGACCGAGGGTTCAACTTCAGCATATCTCAGTCCAAATCTCGGGAGTACTCCTCCAAACCGCGGTCGATCCCAGTCACCTCAGGGAGACCCAGTGTCCAACTCCTGAGCTCTCAATCACCTTTGCGGCAGAACTCATCCAATGCTCCTGAGTGCTCACGTCCGGACGGTGCGAACCAGGCTCCAAACCTGAGTGCTTTCGGGCGAACCTTGGAGAACAACCCCCATCTCGTCAAACCTCAGGATGCCTCAGTGGCTTCCGCGGGCAATTCGCGGAGGACCTGAATCCCATTCTCAGCAGTGCTTGTCGACATCTCGTCGGACCTCAGGCCCTGGAAGCCAGATCCAGGGCCAAATTCCATGGGGCCACAGTCCAAACCTCGGAACACCGGATCCAAATCCCGTGAGAACTCAGGCCTGATCGGCCACTCCCAGGCAAACATCTCGGTTAGGTGTCCGTATCTCAGGACAACTGTGCCAAAGTCTCGGAATGTCAGGTGTACTCGACGAGATCCAGGGGTACATGTCACGTGGTCTCCGTCTGAATGTGCCCCGCCACCTCCGACACTTGGGAGAGTGCTGGTCCAATCCGTGGATGCCAGGAGCCAGTCTCGTGGGATCTGATTCCAAATCGAGCCAGAACTCGTCAAAACCTCTTGAGTGTTTGCGCCCAAGTTAGGGGATCCCGATGCCACTCCGGGGTGATCTCGGCCGATGCCCAGGAGAACCCATCCAAATGTCAACAAACCCTGGCCCTGTCAGGGAGATTCACGGGCATATGTCACGTGATCACGGCCCCAGCCTCGGAAGAACGCACTCAAGTCTCCTGGGGCCACCGGCCATTGGATGAGAAACAGCATCTAAGTTCATCAGACTTCAGGTAAAACGCGGGAATGCTCAGGCAAATCTCGTGGGGATCTCTGGCCCAGTTAGCGAGATCCAGAAGCAATCCCAAGGGGGTTGAAATCCAATTGTCATTAGAACGGAGCCAAAACCCTGAGGTCTCACCCCAGTCAGGGGTCTCGAGCAGATAAACTCATGGGATCGCAGTCTAAATTTTGGAGGCCCTGACCCACATCTCAAGAGATCTCAAGCCCTGCATGCGAGTTCCCAGACACACGTTTCGGCATATCCGTCCAAAACTCGGAAGAGATATGGATAAGTCCTGAGATGTCAGGAATGATCAGAGAGATGGTGAGGCACCTGTCTCGTTGATCTTAGTGCGAATCTCGTGAGGAATCTCCGAATCTGGTGGAATCTCCCATCTGTTCGGCCACTCGCAGGACCCGAGGTTACCGGATCGTAGTCCGGACCTCCCCAGAACTCATCCAAATCTCTTGAGACCTCGGGCGCAGTCAGTGAGCTGCAGGGCATAGCTCGCCCCTTCTCAGTCCAAACCGAGGGGACCACATGCAATGTTCGAGTGCTGTCGGGCCCAGTCAGGGAGATTCGGGGTCAAATCTGGCGTCTCCTCCGTCCATGCGTCGGAGGAACGCACTCAATGCTCCTGGGATCTCGGGGAGCTCTATGGGACAAAGAGCGTCTGACTTCAGGGGAGCTCCATCCAAATCTCGGGACGGCTCATGCAAATCTGGTGTGATCCCATGCCCAGTCCTCGAGTTCCAGGGGGCAATGCTCACATGATCTCCATCCCAATTTCAGGAGGGGCCCTGCAGATCCAGAGCGCTCACGTCAAGACATCAAGGCCCCGGTAACGAACCCGCGTGGTTTCAGGCCAAGTCTTGGGGGGAACAAACAGCAAGTCATGGCAGCACAGGCCCCCTCTGCAAGACCCGGGGGCAAACCTCTCATGGTTTTAGTCTGCATCTCGGGAGAGCGCCTCCAAACCGCAGGATACAACGGGGCCAGGCAGCGAGATGGAAAGACAAACCAAGTGGGATCCCAGCACACGTCTGGGGACACCTGGCCCCAATGGAACAAGATCTCGGGCCTTGTGGAGGTTATGGAGGTCGCTTGGCTCAGGATAGTCGTCCAAATCTCGGTAGAACTGCGCGAATGCCCTGAGGTCTCAGGAAACGTCAGCGAGACCCAGGGAGACACGCACATGATCTCCGTCGACATCGCGTTTGCAATCTCCCAACCTCGTGGGAGCTCTGGTGCGTTCCACTACAACCTGTGGCTACGTGCACCGTTTCGGATTTCAAATGTCGCCAGAGCTCCTCAAACCATCTTGAGACTTCGACCCCTTTCGGTGAGATCCGGGGGCGAATCTCAGCTGATCTCAGTCCAAATCTCGGGAGGTCTCCTCCCCAGCTTCAGGGTTCTCGGACAATTTCAGGGAGATTCACAGGCAAAACTCCCATGATCTCCGGTCGGATGCGCTGACTCCAACCCACGGGATCTCAGGCCAAGGCCTCTCTGTTAGACACAGGGTTCAACTTCACAAATCTCAGTCCAAATCTCGGGAGAAAGCCTCCAAACCTCGGTCGACCCCGGTCACCATCAGGGCGACCCAGGGCCCAACTCCTGAGCTCTCAATCACCTTTGCAGCAGAACCCACCCAATGCCCCTGAGTCCTCACGTCCGGACGGTGCGAACCAGGCTCCAAACCTGAGTGCTTTCGTGCGAACCTTGGAGAACAAACCCCATCTTGTCAAAGCTCGGGACCCCTCAGTGGCTTCCGAGGGCAATTCGCAGGGGACCTGAATCCAATTCTCAGGAGTGCTCGTCGACATCTCATGGGACCACAGGCCCAGGAAGCCAGATCCAGGGCCAAATCTCATGGGGCCGCAGTCCACACCTCGGAACACCGGATCCAAATCCTGTGAGAACTCAGGACCCGTCGGACTCTCCCAGGCAAACGTCTCCGTGTAGGTGTCCGAATCTCAGGACAACTGTGCCAAAGCCTCGAAATGTCAGGTGTACTCGCCGAGATCGAGGGGCACATGTCACGTGGTCTCCGTCTGAATGAGGCTCGCCACCTCCGACACTTGTGAGAACGCTGGTCCAATCCGTGAATGCCAGGAGCCAGTCTCGTGGGATCGGATTCCAAATCGAGCTGGAACTCGTCAAAATCTCTTTAGTGGTTTGTGCCCAAGTTATGGAATCCGGGTGATCTCAGCCAAAGTCCAGGAGAACTCATTCAAATGTCAAGAACCCCTGGCCCTGTCAGGGAGATTCACGGACATATGTCACGTGATCACAGCCCCAGGCTCGGAAGAACGCACTCAAATCTTGCGGGGCCACTGTCCGTTGCGTGAGAAACAGCATCTAAGTTCATCTGACTTTAGGCGTAACACGGGAACACACACGCAAATTCCGGGGGGACCTCTGGCCCAGTTAGCGAGATCCAGAAGCAATCCCCAGGGGGTTGAAATCCAATTGTCATTAGAACGAAACCAAATCCCTGAGGTCTCACCCCAGTCAGGGGTCTCAAGCAATTAAACTCATGGGATCGCAGTCTAAACTTTGGAGGCCCTGACCCACATCTCATGAGATCTCAGGCCCTGCCTGCGAGTTCCTGGAAACACGTGTCGGCATATCCGTCCAAATATCGGAAGAGCTATGGAAATGTCCTGAGTTGTCAGGAATGATCAGAGAGATCGAGAGGCACCTGTCTCGTTGTTCTCAGGGCGAATCTCACGAGGAATCTCCGAATCTGGTGGAATCTCCGGTCCGTTCGGCCACTGGCAGGGCCCGAGGTCACCGGATCGTAGTCCAGACCTCCCCAGAACTCAACCAAATCTCTTGAGACCTCGGGCGCAGTCAGTGAGCGGCAGGGCAAAGCTCGCCCCTTCTCAGTCCAAACCTAGGGGACCACATGCAATGTTCGAGCACTGTCGGGCCCAGTCAGGGAGATTCGGGATCAAATATGGTGTCTCCTCCGTCCAAGCCTCGGAAGAACTCACTCAAAACTCCTGGGATCTCGGGGAGCTCTGTGGGACAGAGAGCACCTGACTTCAGGGGAGCTCCGTCCAAATCTCGGGACGGCTCATGCAAATCTGCCGTGATCCCATACCCAGTCCTCGAGATCCAGGGGGCAATGCTCACGTGATTTCCATCCCAATTTCAGGAGGGGCCCTGAAGTTCCAGAGCGCTCAGGTCCGGATATCAAGGCCCGGGTTCCAACCCCGCGTGGTTTCAGGCCAAATCTTGGGGGGAACAAACCGCAAGTCATGGCAGCACAGGCCCCCTCTGCAGTACCGGGGGGCAAAATTCTCGTGCTTTTAGTCTGCATCTCGGAAGAGCGCCTCCAAACCGCAGGAGACCACGGAGCCAGGCAGCCAGATGGAAGGGCAAATCAAATGGGATCCCAGCCCACGTCTGGGGACACCTGGCCCCCAGGGAACGAGGTCTCCGGCCTTGGGGAGGATAAGGAGGTCGCTTGGCTCAAGATAGCCGTCCAAATCTCGGTAGAACTGCGCGAATCCCCGGAGATCTCAGGAAAAGTCAGCGAGACCCAGGGACACACGGCACGTGATCTCCGTCGGCATCGCGTTCGAGATCTCCCAACGACGTTGGAGCTCTGGCCCGTTCCTCTAAAACCTGTGGCCACGTGCGCCGTTTCTGAGTTCAAATGTCGACAGAGCTCCACAAACCCTCTTGAGACCTCGGCCCCTTTCCGTGAGATCCGGGGGCGAATCTCAGCTGCTCTCAGTCCAAATCTCGGGAGGTGTCCTCCCCAGCTTCAGGGTTCTCGGGGCTTTTCAGGGAGATTCACAGGCAAACCTCCCGTGATCTCCGGTCGGAGGCGCTGACTCCAATCCTTCGGGATCTCAGGCCAAGGCCTCTCTGTTAGACCGAGGGTTCAACTTCAGCATATCTCAGTCCAAATCTCGGGAGTACTCCTCCAAACCGCGGTCGATCCCAGTCACCTCAGGGAGACCCAGTGTCCAACTCCTGAGCTCTCAATCACCTTTGCGGCAGAACTCATCCAATGCTCCTGAGTGCTCACGTCCGGACGGTGCGAACCAGGCTCCAAACCTGAGTGCTTTCGGGCGAACCTTGGAGAACAACCCCCATCTCGTCAAACCTCAGGATGCCTCAGTGGCTTCCGCGGGCAATTCGCGGAGGACCTGAATCCCATTCTCAGCAGTGCTTGTCGACATCTCGTCGGACCTCAGGCCCTGGAAGCCAGATCCAGGGCCAAATTCCATGGGGCCACAGTCCAAACCTCGGAACACCGGATCCAAATCCCGTGAGAACTCAGGCCTGATCGGCCACTCCCAGGCAAACATCTCGGTTAGGTGTCCGTATCTCAGGACAACTGTGCCAAAGTCTCGGAATGTCAGGTGTACTCGACGAGATCCAGGGGTACATGTCACGTGGTCTCCGTCTGAATGTGCCCCGCCACCTCCGACACTTGGGAGAGTGCTGGTCCAATCCGTGGATGCCAGGAGCCAGTCTCGTGGGATCTGATTCCAAATCGAGCCAGAACTCGTCAAAACCTCTTGAGTGTTTGCGCCCAAGTTAGGGGATCCCGATGCCACTCCGGGGTGATCTCGGCCGATGCCCAGGAGAACCCATCCAAATGTCAACAAACCCTGGCCCTGTCAGGGAGATTCACGGGCATATGTCACGTGATCACGGCCCCAGCCTCGGAAGAACGCACTCAAGTCTCCTGGGGCCACCGGCCATTGGATGAGAAACAGCATCTAAGTTCATCAGACTTCAGGTAAAACGCGGGAATGCTCAGGCAAATCTCGTGGGGATCTCTGGCCCAGTTAGCGAGATCCAGAAGCAATCCCAAGGGGGTTGAAATCCAATTGTCATTAGAACGGAGCCAAAACCCTGAGGTCTCACCCCAGTCAGGGGTCTCGAGCAGATAAACTCATGGGATCGCAGTCTAAATTTTGGAGGCCCTGACCCACATCTCAAGAGATCTCAAGCCCTGCATGCGAGTTCCCAGACACACGTTTCGGCATATCCGTCCAAACCTCGGAAGAGATATGGATATGTCCTGAGATGTCAGGAATGATCAGAGAGATGGTGAGGCACCTGTCTCGTTGATCTTAGTGCGAATCTCGTGAGGAATCTCCGAATCTGGTGGAATCTCCCATCTGTTCGGCCACTCGCAGGACCCGAGGTTACCGGATCGTAGTCCGGACCTCCCCAGAACTCATCCAAATCTCTTGAGACCTCGGGCGCAGTCAGTGAGCTGCAGGGCATAGCTCGCCCCTTCTCAGTCCAAACCGAGGGGACCACATGCAATGTTCGAGTGCTGTCGGGCCCAGTCAGGGAGATTCGGGGTCAAATCTGGCGTCTCCTCCGTCCATGCGTCGGAGGAACGCACTCAATGCTCCTGGGATCTCGGGGAGCTCTATGGGACAAAGAGCGTCTGACTTCAGGGGAGCTCCATCCAAATCTCGGGACGGCTCATGCAAATCTGGTGTGATCCCATGCCCAGTCCTCGAGTTCCAGGGGGCAATGCTCACATGATCTCCATCCCAATTTCAGGAGGGGCCCTGCAGATCCAGAGCGCTCACGTCAAGACATCAAGGCCCCGGTAACGAACCCGCGTGGTTTCAGGCCAAGTCTTGGGGGGAACAAACAGCAAGTCATGGCAGCACAGGCCCCCTCTGCAAGACCCGGGGGCAAACCTCTCATGGTTTTAGTCTGCATCTCGGGAGAGCGCCTCCAAACCGCAGGATACAACGGGGCCAGGCAGCGAGATGGAAAGACAAACCAAGTGGGATCCCAGCACACGTCTGGGGACACCTGGCCCCAATGGAACAAGATCTCGGGCCTTGTGGAGGTTATGGAGGTCGCTTGGCTCAGGATAGTCGTCCAAATCTCGGTAGAACTGCGCGAATGCCCTGAGGTCTCAGGAAACGTCAGCGAGACCCAGGGAGACACGCACATGATCTCCGTCGACATCGCGTTTGCAATCTCCCAACCTCGTGGGAGCTCTGGTGCGTTCCACTACAACCTGTGGCTACGTGCACCGTTTCGGATTTCAAATGTCGCCAGAGCTCCTCAAACCATCTTGAGACTTCGACCCCTTTCGGTGAGATCCGGGGGCGAATCTCAGCTGATCTCAGTCCAAATCTCGGGAGGTCTCCTCCCCAGCTTCAGGGTTCTCGGACAATTTCAGGGAGATTCACAGGCAAAACTCCCATGATCTCCGGTCGGATGCGCTGACTCCAACCCACGGGATCTCAGGCCAAGGCCTCTCTGTTAGACACAGGGTTCAACTTCACAAATCTCAGTCCAAATCTCGGGAGAAAGCCTCCAAACCTCGGTCGACCCCGGTCACCATCAGGGCGACCCAGGGCCCAACTCCTGAGCTCTCAATCACCTTTGCAGCAGAACCCACCCAATGCCCCTGAGTCCTCACGTCCGGCGGTGCGAACCAGGCTCCAAACCTGAGTGCTTTCGTGCGAACCTTGGAGAACAAACCCCATCTTGTCAAAGCTCGGGACCCCTCAGTGGCTTCCGAGGGCAATTCGCAGGGGACCTGAATCCAATTCTCAGGAGTGCTCGTCGACATCTCATGGGACCACAGGCCCAGGAAGCCAGATCCAGGGCCAAATCTCATGGGACCGCAGTCCACACCTCGGAACACCGGATCCAAATCCTGTGAGAACTCAGGACCCGTCGGACTCTCCCAGGCAAACGTCTCCGTGTAGGTGTCCGAATCTCAGGACAACTGTGCCAAAGCCTCGAAATATCAGGTGTACTCGCCGAGATCGAGGGGCACATGTCACGTGGTCTCCGTCTGAATGAGGCTCGCCACCTCCGACACTTGTGAGAACGCTGGTCCAATCCGTGAATGCCAGGAGCCAGTCTCGTGGGATCTGATTCCAAATCGAGCTGGAACTCGTCAAAATCTCTTTAGTGGTTTGTGCCCAAGTTATGGAATCCGGGTGATCTCAGCCAAAGTCCAGGAGAACTCATTCAAATGTCAAGAACCCCTGGCCCTGTCAGGGAGATTCACGGACATATGTCACGTGATCACAGCCCCAGGCTCGGAAGAACGCACTCAAATCTTGCGGGGCCACTGTCCGTTGCGTGAGAAACAGCATCTAAGTTCATCTGACTTTAGGCGTAACACGGGAACACACACGCAAATTCCGGGGGGACCTCTGGCCCAGTTAGCGAGATCCAGAAGCAATCCCCAGGGGGTTGAAATCCAATTGTCATTAGAACGAAACCAAATCCCTGAGGTCTCACCCCAGTCAGGGGTCTCAAGCAATTAAACTCATGGGATCGCAGTCTAAATTTTGGAGGCCCTGACCCACATCTCATGAGATCTCAGGCCCTGCCTGCGAGTTCCTGGAAACACGTGTCGGCATATCCGTCCAAATATCGGAAGAGCTATGGAAATGTCCTGAGATGTCAGGAATGATCAGAGAGATCGAGAGGCACCTGTCTCGTTGTTCTCAGGGCGAATCTCACGAGGAATCTCCGAATCTGGTGGAATCTCCGGTCCGTTCGGCCACTGGCAGGGCCCGAGGTCACCGGATCGTAGTCCAGACCTCCCCAGAACTCATCCAAATCTCTTGAGACCTCGGGCGCAGTCAGTGAGCGGCAGGGCAAAGCTCGCCCCTTCTCAGTCCAAACCTAGGGGACCACATGCAATGTTCGAGCACTGTCGGGCCCAGTCAGGGAGATTCGGGATCAAATATGGTGTCTCCTCCGTCCAAGCCTCGGAAGAACTCACTCAAAACTCCTGGGATCTCGGGGAGCTCTGTGGGACAGAGAGCACCTGACTTCAGGGGAGCTCCGTCCAAATCTCGGGACGGCTCATGCAAATCTGCCGTGATCCCATACCCAGTCCTCGAGATCCAGGGGGCAATGCTCACGTGATTTCCATCCCAATTTCAGGAGGGGCCCTGAAGTTCCAGAGCGCTCAGGTCCGGATATCAAGGCCCGGGTTCCAACCCCGCGTGGTTTCAGGCCAAATCTTGGGGGGAACAAACCGCAAGTCATGGCAGCACAGGCCCCCTCTGCAGTACCGGGGGGCAAAATTCTCGTGCTTTTAGTCTGCATCTCGGAAGAGCGCCTCCAAACCGCAGGAGACCACGGAGCCAGGCAGCCAGATGGAAGGGCAAATCAAATGGCATCCCAGCCCACGTCTGGGGACACCTGGCCCCCAGGGAACGAGGTCTCCGGCCTTGGGGAGGATAAGGAGGTCGCTTGGCTCAAGATAGCCGTCCAAATCTCGGTAGAACTGCGCGAATCCCCGGAGATCTCAGGAAAAGTCAGCGAGACCCAGGGACACACGGCACGTGATCTCCGTCGGCATCGCGTTCGAGATCTCCCAACGACGTTGGAGCTCTGGCCCGTTCCTCTAAAACCTGTGGCCACGTGCGCCGTTTCTGAGTTCAAATGTCGACAGAGCTCCACAAACCCTCTTGAGACCTCGGCCCCTTTCCGTGAGATCCGGGGGCGAATCTCAGCTGCTCTCAGTCCAAATCTCGGGAGGTGTCCTCCCCAGCTTCAGGGTTCTCGGGGCTTTTCAGGGAGATTCACAGGCAAACCTCCCGTGATCTCCGGTCGGAGGCGCTGACTCCAATCCTTCAGGATCTCAGGCCAAGGCCTCTCTGTTAGACCGAGGGTTCAACTTCAGCATATCTCAGTCCAAATCTCGGGAGTACTCCTCCAAACCGCGGTCGATCCCAGTCACCTCAGGGAGACCCAGTGTCCAACTCCTGAGCTCTCAATCACCTTTGCGGCAGAACTCATCCAATGCTCCTGAGTGCTCACGTCCGGACGGTGCGAACCAGGCTCCAAACCTGAGTGCTTTCGGGCGAACCTTGGAGAACAAACCCCATCTCGTCAAACCTCAGGATGCCTCAGTGGCTTCCGCGGGCAATTCGCGGAGGACGTGAATCCCATTCTCAGCAGTGCTTGTCGACATCTCGTCGGACCTCAGGCCCTGGAAGCCAGATCCAGGGCCAAATTCCATGGGGCCACAGTCCAAACCTCGGAACACCGGATCCAAATCCCGTGAGAACTCAGGCCTGATCGGCCACTCCCAGGCAAACATCTCGGTTAGGTGTCCGTATCTCAGGACAACTGTGCCAAAGTCTCGGAATGTCAGGTGTACTCGACGAGATCCAGGGGTACATGTCACGTGGTCTCCGTCTGAATGTGCCCCGCCACCTCCGACACTTGGGAGAGTGCTGGTCCAATCCGTGGATGCCAGGAGCCAGTCTCGTGGGATCTGATTCCAAATCGAGCCAGAACTCGTCAAAACCTCTTGAGTGTTTGTGCCCAAGTTAGGGGATCCCGATGCCACTCCGGGGTGATCTCGGCCGATGCCCAGGAGAACCCATCCAAATGTCAACAAACCCTGGCCCTGTCAGGGAGATTCACGGGCATATGTCACGTGATCACGGCCCCAGCCTCGGAAGAACGCACTCAAGTCTCCTGGGGCCACCGGCCATTGGATGAGAAACAGCATCTAAGTTCATCAGACTTCAGGTAAAACGCGGGAATGCTCAGGCAAATCTCGTGGGGATCTCTGGCCCAGTTAGCGAGATCCAGAAGCAATCCCAAGGGGGTTGAAATCCAATTGTCATTAGAACGGAGCCAAAACCCTGAGGTCTCACCCCAGTCAGGGGTCTCGAGCAGATAAACTCATGGGATCGCAGTCTAAATTTTGGAGGCCCTGACCCACATCTCAAGAGATCTCAAGCCCTGCATGCGAGTTCCCAGACACACGTTTCGGCATATCCGTCCAAACCTCGGAAGAGATATGGATATGTCCTGAGATGTCAGGAATGATCAGAGAGATGGTGAGGCACCTGTCTCGTTGATCTTAGTGCGAATCTCGTGAGGAATCTCCGAATCTGGTGGAATCTCCCATCTGTTCGGCCACTCGCAGGACCCGAGGTTACCGGATCGTAGTCCGGACCTCCCCAGAACTCATCCAAATCTCTTGAGACCTCGGGCGCAGTCAGTGAGCTGCAGGGCATAGCTCGCCCCTTCTCAGTCCAAACCGAGGGGACCACATGCAATGTTCGAGTGCTGTCGGGCCCAGTCAGGGAGACTCGGGGTCAAATCTGGCGTCTCCTCCGTCCATGCGTCGGAGGAACGCACTCAATGCTCCTGGGATCTCGGGGAGCTCTATGGGACAAAGAGCGTCTGACTTCAGGGGAGCTCCATCCAAATCTCGGGACGGCTCATGCAAATCTGGTGTGATCCCATGCCCAGTCCTCGAGTTCCAGGGGGCAATGCTCACATGATCTCCATCCCAATTTCAGGAGGGGCCCTGCAGATCCAGAGCGCTCACGTCAAGACATCAAGGCCCCGGTAACGAACCCGCGTGGTTTCAGGCCAAGTCTTGGGGGGAACAAACAGCAAGTCATGGCAGCACAGGCCCCCTCTGCAAGACCCGGGGGCAAACCTCTCATGGTTTTAGTCTGCATCTCGGGAGAGCGCCTCCAAACCGCAGGATACAACGGGGCCAGGCAGCGAGATGGAAAGACAAACCAAGTGGGATCCCAGCACACGTCTGGGGACACCTGGCCCCAATGGAACAAGATCTCGGGCCTTGTGGAGGTTATGGAGGTCGCTTGGCTCAGGATAGTCGTCCAAATCTCGGTAGAACTGCGCGAATGCCCTGAGGTCTCAGGAAACGTCAGCGAGACCCAGGGAGACACGCACATGATCTCCGTCGACATCGCGTTTGCAATCTCCCAACCTCGTGGGAGCTCTGGTGCGTTCCACTACAACCTGTGGCTACGTGCACCGTTTCAGATTTCAAATGTCGCCAGAGCTCCTCAAACCATCTTGAGACTTCGACCCCTTTCGGTGAGATCCGGGGGCGAATCTCAGCTGATCTCAGTCCAAATCTCGGGAGGTCTCCTCCCCAGCTTCAGGGTTCTCGGACAATTTCAGGGAGATTCACAGGCAAAACTCCCATGATCTCCGGTCGGATGCGCTGACTCCAACCCACGGGATCTCAGGCCAAGGCCTCTCTGTTAGACACAGGGTTCAACTTCACAAATCTCAGTCCAAATCTCGGGAGAAAGCCTCCAAACCTCGGTCGACCCCGGTCACCATCAGGGCGACCCAGGGCCCAACTCCTGAGCTCTCAATCACCTTTGCAGCAGAACCCACCCAATGCCCCTGAGTCCTCACGTTCGGACGGTGCGAACCAGGCTCCAAACCTGAGTGCTTTCGTGCGAACCTTGGAGAACAAACCCCATCTTGTCAAAGCTCGGGACCCCTCAGTGGCTTCCGAGGGCAATTCGCAGGGGACCTGAATCCAATTCTCAGGAGTGCTCGTCGACATCTCATGGGACCACAGGCCCAGGAAGCCAGATCCAGGGCCAAATCTCATGGGGCCGCAGTCCACACCTCGGAACACCGGATCCAAATCCTGTGAGAACTCAGGACCCGTCGGACTCTCCCAGGCAAACGTCTCCGTGTAGGTGTCCGAATCTCAGGACAACTGTGCCAAAGCCTCGAAATGTCAGGTGTACTCGCCGAGATCGAGGGGCACATGTCACGTGGTCTCCGTCTGAATGAGGCTCGCCACCTCCGACACTTGTGAGAACGCTGGTCCAATCCGTGAATGCCAGGAGCCAGTCTCGTGGGATCGGATTCCAAATCGAGCTGGAACTCGTCAAAATCTCTTTAGTGGTTTGTGCCCAAGTTATGGAATCCGGGTGATCTCAGCCAAAGTCCAGGAGAACTCATTCAAATGTCAAGAACCCCTGGCCCTGTCAGGGAGATTCACGGACATATGTCACGTGATCACAGCCCCAGGCTCGGAAGAACGCACTCAAATCTTGCGGGGCCACTGTCCGTTGCGTGAGAAACAGCATCTAAGTTCATCTGACTTTAGGCGTAACACGGGAACACACACGCAAATTCCGGGGGGACCTCTGGCCCAGTTAGCGAGATCCAGAAGCAATCCCCAGGGGGTTGAAATCCAATTGTCATTAGAACGAAACCAAATCCCTGAGGTCTCACCCCAGTCAGGGGTCTCAAGCAATTAAACTCATGGGATCGCAGTCTAAATTTTGGAGGCCCTGACCCACATCTCATGAGATCTCAGGCCCTGCCTGCGAGTTCCTGGAAACACGTGTCGGCATATCCGTCCAAATATCGGAAGAGCTATGGAAATGTCCTGAGTTGTCAGGAATGATCAGAGAGATCGAGAGGCACCTGTCTCGTTGTTCTCAGGGCGAATCTCACGAGGAATCTCCGAATCTGGTGGAATCTCCGGTCCGTTCGGCCACTGGCAGGGCCCGAGGTCACCGGATCGTAGTCCAGACCTCCCCAGAACTCAACCAAATCTCTTGAGACCTCGGGCGCAGTCAGTGAGCGGCAGGGCAAAGCTCGCCCCTTCTCAGTCCAAACCTAGGGGACCACATGCAATGTTCGAGCACTGTCGGGCCCAGTCAGGGAGATTCGGGATCAAATATGGTGTCTCCTCCGTCCAAGCCTCGGAAGAACTCACTCAAAACTCCTGGGATCTCGGGGAGCTCTGTGGGACAGAGAGCACCTGACTTCAGGGGAGCTCCGTCCAAATCTCGGGACGGCTCATGCAAATCTGCCGTGATCCCATACCCAGTCCTCGAGATCCAGGGGGCAATGCTCACGTGATTTCCATCCCAATTTCAGGAGGGGCCCTGAAGTTCCAGAGCGCTCAGGTCCGGATATCAAGGCCCGGGTTCCAACCCCGCGTGGTTTCAGGCCAAATCTTGGGGGGAACAAACCGCAAGTCATGGCAGCACAGGCCCCCTCTGCAGTACCGGGGGGCAAAATTCTCGTGCTTTTAGTCTGCATCTCGGAAGAGCGCCTCCAAACCGCAGGAGACCACGGAGCCAGGCAGCCAGATGGAAGGGCAAATCAAATGGGATCCCAGCCCACGTCTGGGGACACCTGGCCCCCAGGGAACGAGGTCTCCGGCCTTGGGGAGGATAAGGAGGTCGCTTGGCTCAAGATAGCCGTCCAAATCTCGGTAGAACTGCGCGAATCCCCGGAGATCTCAGGAAAAGTCAGCGAGACCCAGGGACACACGGCACGTGATCTCCGTCGGCATCGCGTTCGAGATCTCCCAACGACGTTGGAGCTCTGGCCCGTTCCTCTAAAACCTGTGGCCACGTGCGCCGTTTCTGAGTTCAAATGTCGACAGAGCTCCACAAACCCTCTTGAGACCTCGGCCCCTTTCCGTGAGATCCGGGGGCGAATCTCAGCTGCTCTCAGTCCAAATCTCGGGAGGTGTCCTCCCCAGCTTCAGGGTTCTCGGGGCTTTTCAGGGAGATTCACAGGCAAACCTCCCGTGATCTCCGGTCGGAGGCGCTGACTCCAATCCTTCGGGATCTCAGGCCAAGGCCTCTCTGTTAGACCGAGGGTTCAACTTCAGCATATCTCAGTCCAAATCTCGGGAGTACTCCTCCAAACCGCGGTCGATCCCAGTCACCTCAGGGAGACCCAGTGTCCAACTCCTGAGCTCTCAATCACCTTTGCGGCAGAACTCATCCAATGCTCCTGAGTGCTCACGTCCGGACGGTGCGAACCAGGCTCCAAACCTGAGTGCTTTCGGGCGAACCTTGGAGAACAACCCCCATCTCGTCAAACCTCAGGATGCCTCAGTGGCTTCCGCGGGCAATTCGCGGAGGACCTGAATCCCATTCTCAGCAGTGCTTGTCGACATCTCGTCGGACCTCAGGCCCTGGAAGCCAGATCCAGGGCCAAATTCCATGGGGCCACAGTCCAAACCTCGGAACACCGGATCCAAATCCCGTGAGAACACAGGCCTGATCGGCCACTCCCAGGCAAACATCTCGGTTAGGTGTCCGTATCTCAGGACAACTGTGCCAAAGTCTCAGAATGTCAGGTGTACTCGACGAGATCCAGGGGTACATGTCACGTGGTCTCCGTCTGAATGTGCCCCGCCACCTCCGACACTTGGGAGAGTGCTGGTCCAATCCGTGGATGCCAGGAGCCAGTCTCGTGGGATCTGATTCCAAATCGAGCCAGAACTCGTCAAAACCTCTTGAGTGTTTGCGCCCAAGTTAGGGGATCCCGATGCCACTCCGGGGTGATCTCGGCCGATGCCCAGGAGAACCCATCCAAATGTCAACAAACCCTGGCCCTGTCAGGGAGATTCACGGGCATATGTCACGTGATCACGGCCCCAGCCTCGGAAGAACGCACTCAAGTCTCCTGGGGCCACCGGCCATTGGATGAGAAACAGCATCTAAGTTCATCAGACTTCAGGTAAAACGCGGGAATGCTCAGGCAAATCTCGTGGGGATCTCTGGCCCAGTTAGCGAGATCCAGAAGCAATCC
Organism: Mirounga angustirostris; assembly: GCF_029215605.1. Taxonomy (NCBI): domain Eukaryota; kingdom Metazoa; phylum Chordata; class Mammalia; order Carnivora; family Phocidae; genus Mirounga; species Mirounga angustirostris. Next base: position 62,129 of record NW_026991860.1, read on the forward strand.
CAAGGGGGTTGAAATCCAATTGTCATTAGAACGGAGCCAAAACCCTGAGGTCTCACCCCAGTCAGGGGTCTCGAGCAGATAAACTCATGGGATCGCAGTCTAAATTTTGGAGGCCCTGACCCACATCTCAAGAGATCTCAAGCCCTGCATGCGAGTTCCCAGACACACGTTTCGGCATATCCGTCCAAACCTCGGAAGAGATATGGATATGTCCTGAGATGTCAGGAATGATCAGAGAGATGGTGAGGCACCTGTCTCGTTGATCTTAGTGCGAATCTCGTGAGGAATCTCCGAATCTGGTGGAATCTCCCATCTGTTCGGCCACTCGCAGGACCCGAGGTTACCGGATCGTAGTCCGGACCTCCCCAGAACTCATCCAAATCTCTTGAGACCTCGGGCGCAGTCAGTGAGCTGCAGGGCATAGCTCGCCCCTTCTCAGTCCAAACCGAGGGGACCACATGCAATGTTCGAGTGCTGTCGGGCCCAGTCAGGGAGATTCGGGGTCAAATCTGGCGTCTCCTCCGTCCATGCGTCGGAGGAACGCACTCAATGCTCCTGGGATCTCGGGGAGCTCTATGGGACAAAGAGCGTCTGACTTCAGGGGAGCTCCATCCAAATCTCGGGACGGCTCATGCAAATCTGGTGTGATCCCATGCCCAGTCCTCGAGTTCCAGGGGGCAATGCTCACATGATCTCCATCCCAATTTCAGGAGGGGCCCTGCAGATCCAGAGCGCTCACGTCAAGACATCAAGGCCCCGGTAACGAACCCGCGTGGTTTCAGGCCAAGTCTTGGGGGGAACAAACAGCAAGTCATGGCAGCACAGGCCCCCTCTGCAAGACCCGGGGGCAAACCTCTCATGGTTTTAGTCTGCATCTCGGGAGAGCGCCTCCAAACCGCAGGATACAACGGGGCCAGGCAGCGAGATGGAAAGACAAACCAAGTGGGATCCCAGCACACGTCTGGGGACACCTGGCCCCAATGGAACAAGATCTCGGGCCTTGTGGAGGTTATGGAGGTCGCTTGGCTCAGGATAGTCGTCCAAATCTCGGTAGAACTGCGCGAATGCCCTGAGGTCTCAGGAAACGTCAGCGAGACCCAGGGAGACACGCACATGATCTCCGTCGACATCGCGTTTGCAATCTCCCAACCTCGTGGGAGCTCTGGTGCGTTCCACTACAACCTGTGGCTACGTGCACCGTTTCGGATTTCAAATGTCGCCAGAGCTCCTCAAACCATCTTGAGACTTCGACCCCTTTCGGTGAGATCCGGGGGCGAATCTCAGCTGATCTCAGTCCAAATCTCGGGAGGTCTCCTCCCCAGCTTCAGGGTTCTCGGACAATTTCAGGGAGATTCACAGGCAAAACTCCCATGATCTCCGGTCGGATGCGCTGACTCCAACCCACGGGATCTCAGGCCAAGGCCTCTCTGTTAGACACAGGGTTCAACTTCACAAATCTCAGTCCAAATCTCGGGAGAAAGCCTCCAAACCTCGGTCGACCCCGGTCACCATCAGGGCGACCCAGGGCCCAACTCCTGAGCTCTCAATCACCTTTGCAGCAGAACCCACCCAATGCCCCTGAGTCCTCACGTCCGGACGGTGCGAACCAGGCTCCAAACCTGAGTGCTTTCGTGCGAACCTTGGAGAACAAACCCCATCTTGTCAAAGCTCGGGACCCCTCAGTGGCTTCCGAGGGCAATTCGCAGGGGACCTGAATCCAATTCTCAGGAGTGCTCGTCGACATCTCATGGGACCACAGGCCCAGGAAGCCAGATCCAGGGCCAAATCTCATGGGGCCGCAGTCCACACCTCGGAACACCGGATCCAAATCCTGTGAGAACTCAGGACCCGTCGGACTCTCCCAGGCAAACGTCTCCGTGTAGGTGTCCGAATCTCAGGACAACTGTGCCAAAGCCTCGAAATGTCAGGTGTACTCGCCGAGATCGAGGGGCACATGTCACGTGGTCTCCGTCTGAATGAGGCTCGCCACCTCCGACACTTGTGAGAACGCTGGTCCAATCCGTGAATGCCAGGAGCCAGTCTCGTGGGATCGGATTCCAAATCGAGCTGGAACTCGTCAAAATCTCTTTAGTGGTTTGTGCCCAAGTTATGGAATCCGGGTGATCTCAGCCAAAGTCCAGGAGAACTCATTCAAATGTCAAGAACCCCTGGCCCTGTCAGGGAGATTCACGGACATATGTCACGTGATCACAGCCCCAGGCTCGGAAGAACGCACTCAAATCTTGCGGGGCCACTGTCCGTTGCGTGAGAAACAGCATCTAAGTTCATCTGACTTTAGGCGTAACACGGGAACACACACGCAAATTCCGGGGGGACCTCTGGCCCAGTTAGCGAGATCCAGAAGCAATCCCCAGGGGGTTGAAATCCAATTGTCATTAGAACGAAACCAAATCCCTGAGGTCTCACCCCAGTCAGGGGTCTCAAGCAATTAAACTCATGGGATCGCAGTCTAAACTTTGGAGGCCCTGACCCACATCTCATGAGATCTCAGGCCCTGCCTGCGAGTTCCTGGAAACACGTGTCGGCATATCCGTCCAAATATCGGAAGAGCTATGGAAATGTCCTGAGTTGTCAGGAATGATCAGAGAGATCGAGAGGCACCTGTCTCGTTGTTCTCAGGGCGAATCTCACGAGGAATCTCCGAATCTGGTGGAATCTCCGGTCCGTTCGGCCACTGGCAGGGCCCGAGGTCACCGGATCGTTGTCCAGACCTCCCCAGAACTCAACCAAATCTCTTGAGACCTCGGGCGCAGTCAGTGAGCGGCAGGGCAAAGCTCGCCCCTTCTCAGTCCAAACCTAGGGGACCACATGCAATGTTCGAGCACTGTCGGGCCCAGTCAGGGAGATTCGGGATCAAATATGGTGTCTCCTCCGTCCAAGCCTCGGAAGAACTCACTCAAAACTCCTGGGATCTCGGGGAGCTCTGTGGGACAGAGAGCACCTGACTTCAGGGGAGCTCCGTCCAAATCTCGGGACGGCTCATGCAAATCTGCCGTGATCCCATACCCAGTCCTCGAGATCCAGGGGGCAATGCTCACGTGATTTCCATCCCAATTTCAGGAGGGGCCCTGAAGTTCCAGAGCGCTCAGGTCCGGATATCAAGGCCCGGGTTCCAACCCCGCGTGGTTTCAGGCCAAATCTTGGGGGGAACAAACCGCAAGTCATGGCAGCACAGGCCCCCTCTGCAGTACCGGGGGGCAAAATTCTCGTGCTTTTAGTCTGCATCTCGGAAGAGCGCCTCCAAACCGCAGGAGACCACGGAGCCAGGCAGCCAGATGGAAGGGCAAATCAAATGGGATCCCAGCCCACGTCTGGGGACACCTGGCCCCCAGGGAACGAGGTCTCCGGCCTTGGGGAGGATAAGGAGGTCGCTTGGCTCAAGATAGCCGTCCAAATCTCGGTAGAACTGCGCGAATCCCCGGAGATCTCAGGAAAAGTCAGCGAGACCCAGGGACACACGGCACGTGATCTCCGTCGGCATCGCGTTCGAGATCTCCCAACGACGTTGGAGCTCTGGCCCGTTCCTCTAAAACCTGTGGCCACGTGCGCCGTTTCTGAGTTCAAATGTCGACAGAGCTCCACAAACCCTCTTGAGACCTCGGCCCCTTTCCGTGAGATCCGGGGGCGAATCTCAGCTGCTCTCAGTCCAAATCTCGGGAGGTGTCCTCCCCAGCTTCAGGGTTCTCGGGGCTTTTCAGGGAGATTCACAGGCAAACCTCCCGTGATCTCCGGTCGGAGGCGCTGACTCCAATCCTTCGGGATCTCAGGCCAAGGCCTCTCTGTTAGACCGAGGGTTCAACTTCAGCATATCTCAGTCCAAATCTCGGGAGTACTCCTCCAAACCGCGGTCGATCCCAGTCACCTCAGGGAGACCCAGTGTCCAACTCCTGAGCTCTCAATCACCTTTGCGGCAGAACTCATCCAATGCTCCTGAGTGCTCACGTCCGGACGGTGCGAACCAGGCTCCAAACCTGAGTGCTTTCGGGCGAACCTTGGAGAACAACCCCCATCTCGTCAAACCTCAGGATGCCTCAGTGGCTTCCGCGGGCAATTCGCGGAGGACCTGAATCCCATTCTCAGCAGTGCTTGTCGACATCTCGTCGGACCTCAGGCCCTGGAAGCCAGATCCAGGGCCAAATTCCATGGGGCCACAGTCCAAACCTCGGAACACCGGATCCAAATCCCGTGAGAACTCAGGCCTGATCGGCCACTCCCAGGCAAACATCTCGGTTAGGTGTCCGTATCTCAGGACAACTGTGCCAAAGTCTCGGAATGTCAGGTGTACTCGACGAGATCCAGGGGTACATGTCACGTGGTCTCCGTCTGAATGTGCCCCGCCACCTCCGACACTTGGGAGAGTGCTGGTCCAATCCGTGGATGCCAGGAGCCAGTCTCGTGGGATCTGATTCCAAATCGAGCCAGAACTCGTCAAAACCTCTTGAGTGTTTGCGCCCAAGTTAGGGGATCCCGATGCCACTCCGGGGTGATCTCGGCCGATGCCCAGGAGAACCCATCCAAATGTCAACAAACCCTGGCCCTGTCAGGGAGATTCACGGGCATATGTCACGTGATCACGGCCCCAGCCTCGGAAGAACGCACTCAAGTCTCCTGGGGCCACCGGCCATTGGATGAGAAACAGCATCTAAGTTCATCAGACTTCAGGTAAAACGCGGGAATGCTCAGGCAAATCTCGTGGGGATCTCTGGCCCAGTTAGCGAGATCCAGAAGCAATCCCAAGGGGGTTGAAATCCAATTGTCATTAGAACGGAGCCAAAACCCTGAGGTCTCACCCCAGTCAGGGGTCTCGAGCAGATAAACTCATGGGATCGCAGTCTAAATTTTGGAGGCCCTGACCCACATCTCAAGAGATCTCAAGCCCTGCATGCGAGTTCCCAGACACACGTTTCGGCATATCCGTCCAAAACTCGGAAGAGATATGGATAAGTCCTGAGATGTCAGGAATGATCAGAGAGATGGTGAGGCACCTGTCTCGTTGATCTTAGTGCGAATCTCGTGAGGAATCTCCGAATCTGGTGGAATCTCCCATCTGTTCGGCCACTCGCAGGACCCGAGGTTACCGGATCGTAGTCCGGACCTCCCCAGAACTCATCCAAATCTCTTGAGACCTCGGGCGCAGTCAGTGAGCTGCAGGGCATAGCTCGCCCCTTCTCAGTCCAAACCGAGGGGACCACATGCAATGTTCGAGTGCTGTCGGGCCCAGTCAGGGAGATTCGGGGTCAAATCTGGCGTCTCCTCCGTCCATGCGTCGGAGGAACGCACTCAATGCTCCTGGGATCTCGGGGAGCTCTATGGGACAAAGAGCGTCTGACTTCAGGGGAGCTCCATCCAAATCTCGGGACGGCTCATGCAAATCTGGTGTGATCCCATGCCCAGTCCTCGAGTTCCAGGGGGCAATGCTCACATGATCTCCATCCCAATTTCAGGAGGGGCCCTGCAGATCCAGAGCGCTCACGTCAAGACATCAAGGCCCCGGTAACGAACCCGCGTGGTTTCAGGCCAAGTCTTGGGGGGAACAAACAGCAAGTCATGGCAGCACAGGCCCCCTCTGCAAGACCCGGGGGCAAACCTCTCATGGTTTTAGTCTGCATCTCGGGAGAGCGCCTCCAAACCGCAGGATACAACGGGGCCAGGCAGCGAGATGGAAAGACAAACCAAGTGGGATCCCAGCACACGTCTGGGGACACCTGGCCCCAATGGAACAAGATCTCGGGCCTTGTGGAGGTTATGGAGGTCGCTTGGCTCAGGATAGTCGTCCAAATCTCGGTAGAACTGCGCGAATGCCCTGAGGTCTCAGGAAACGTCAGCGAGACCCAGGGAGACACGCACATGATCTCCGTCGACATCGCGTTTGCAATCTCCCAACCTCGTGGGAGCTCTGGTGCGTTCCACTACAACCTGTGGCTACGTGCACCGTTTCGGATTTCAAATGTCGCCAGAGCTCCTCAAACCATCTTGAGACTTCGACCCCTTTCGGTGAGATCCGGGGGCGAATCTCAGCTGATCTCAGTCCAAATCTCGGGAGGTCTCCTCCCCAGCTTCAGGGTTCTCGGACAATTTCAGGGAGATTCACAGGCAAAACTCCCATGATCTCCGGTCGGATGCGCTGACTCCAACCCACGGGATCTCAGGCCAAGGCCTCTCTGTTAGACACAGGGTTCAACTTCACAAATCTCAGTCCAAATCTCGGGAGAAAGCCTCCAAACCTCGGTCGACCCCGGTCACCATCAGGGCGACCCAGGGCCCAACTCCTGAGCTCTCAATCACCTTTGCAGCAGAACCCACCCAATGCCCCTGAGTCCTCACGTCCGGACGGTGCGAACCAGGCTCCAAACCTGAGTGCTTTCGTGCGAACCTTGGAGAACAAACCCCATCTTGTCAAAGCTCGGGACCCCTCAGTGGCTTCCGAGGGCAATTCGCAGGGGACCTGAATCCAATTCTCAGGAGTGCTCGTCGACATCTCATGGGACCACAGGCCCAGGAAGCCAGATCCAGGGCCAAATCTCATGGGGCCGCAGTCCACACCTCGGAACACCGGATCCAAATCCTGTGAGAACTCAGGACCCGTCGGACTCTCCCAGGCAAACGTCTCCGTGTAGGTGTCCGAATCTCAGGACAACTGTGCCAAAGCCTCGAAATGTCAGGTGTACTCGCCGAGATCGAGGGGCACATGTCACGTGGTCTCCGTCTGAATGAGGCTCGCCACCTCCGACACTTGTGAGAACGCTGGTCCAATCCGTGAATGCCAGGAGCCAGTCTCGTGGGATCGGATTCCAAATCGAGCTGGAACTCGTCAAAATCTCTTTAGTGGTTTGTGCCCAAGTTATGGAATCCGGGTGATCTCAGCCAAAGTCCAGGAGAACTCATTCAAATGTCAAGAACCCCTGGCCCTGTCAGGGAGATTCACGGACATATGTCACGTGATCACAGCCCCAGGCTCGGAAGAACGCACTCAAATCTTGCGGGGCCACTGTCCGTTGCGTGAGAAACAGCATCTAAGTTCATCTGACTTTAGGCGTAACACGGGAACACACACGCAAATTCCGGGGGGACCTCTGGCCCAGTTAGCGAGATCCAGAAGCAATCCCCAGGGGGTTGAAATCCAATTGTCATTAGAACGAAACCAAATCCCTGAGGTCTCACCCCAGTCAGGGGTCTCAAGCAATTAAACTCATGGGATCGCAGTCTAAACTTTGGAGGCCCTGACCCACATCTCATGAGATCTCAGGCCCTGCCTGCGAGTTCCTGGAAACACGTGTCGGCATATCCGTCCAAATATCGGAAGAGCTATGGAAATGTCCTGAGTTGTCAGGAATGATCAGAGAGATCGAGAGGCACCTGTCTCGTTGTTCTCAGGGCGAATCTCACGAGGAATCTCCGAATCTGGTGGAATCTCCGGTCCGTTCGGCCACTGGCAGGGCCCGAGGTCACCGGATCGTAGTCCAGACCTCCCCAGAACTCAACCAAATCTCTTGAGACCTCGGGCGCAGTCAGTGAGCGGCAGGGCAAAGCTCGCCCCTTCTCAGTCCAAACCTAGGGGACCACATGCAATGTTCGAGCACTGTCGGGCCCAGTCAGGGAGATTCGGGATCAAATATGGTGTCTCCTCCGTCCAAGCCTCGGAAGAACTCACTCAAAACTCCTGGGATCTCGGGGAGCTCTGTGGGACAGAGAGCACCTGACTTCAGGGGAGCTCCGTCCAAATCTCGGGACGGCTCATGCAAATCTGCCGTGATCCCATACCCAGTCCTCGAGATCCAGGGGGCAATGCTCACGTGATTTCCATCCCAATTTCAGGAGGGGCCCTGAAGTTCCAGAGCGCTCAGGTCCGGATATCAAGGCCCGGGTTCCAACCCCGCGTGGTTTCAGGCCAAATCTTGGGGGGAACAAACCGCAAGTCATGGCAGCACAGGCCCCCTCTGCAGTACCGGGGGGCAAAATTCTCGTGCTTTTAGTCTGCATCTCGGAAGAGCGCCTCCAAACCGCAGGAGACCACGGAGCCAGGCAGCCAGATGGAAGGGCAAATCAAATGGGATCCCAGCCCACGTCTGGGGACACCTGGCCCCCAGGGAACGAGGTCTCCGGCCTTGGGGAGGATAAGGAGGTCGCTTGGCTCAAGATAGCCGTCCAAATCTCGGTAGAACTGCGCGAATCCCCGGAGATCTCAGGAAAAGTCAGCGAGACCCAGGGACACACGGCACGTGATCTCCGTCGGCATCGCGTTCGAGATCTCCCAACGACGTTGGAGCTCTGGCCCGTTCCTCTAAAACCTGTGGCCACGTGCGCCGTTTCTGAGTTCAAATGTCGACAGAGCTCCACAAACCCTCTTGAGACCTCGGCCCCTTTCCGTGAGATCCGGGGGCGAATCTCAGCTGCTCTCAGTCCAAATCTCGGGAGGTGTCCTCCCCAGCTTCAGGGTTCTCGGGGCTTTTCAGGGAGATTCACAGGCAAACCTCCCGTGATCTCCGGTCGGAGGCGCTGACTCCAATCCTTCGGGATCTCAGGCCAAGGCCTCTCTGTTAGACCGAGGGTTCAACTTCAGCATATCTCAGTCCAAATCTCGGGAGTACTCCTCCAAACCGCGGTCGATCCCAGTCACCTCAGGGAGACCCAGTGTCCAACTCCTGAGCTCTCAATCACCTTTGCGGCAGAACTCATCCAATGCTCCTGAGTGCTCACGTCCGGACGGTGCGAACCAGGCTCCAAACCTGAGTGCTTTCGGGCGAACCTTGGAGAACAACCCCCATCTCGTCAAACCTCAGGATGCCTCAGTGGCTTCCGCGGGCAATTCGCGGAGGACCTGAATCCCATTCTCAGCAGTGCTTGTCGACATCTCGTCGGACCTCAGGCCCTGGAAGCCAGATCCAGGGCCAAATTCCATGGGGCCACAGTCCAAACCTCGGAACACCGGATCCAAATCCCGTGAGAACTCAGGCCTGATCGGCCACTCCCAGGCAAACATCTCGGTTAGGTGTCCGTATCTCAGGACAACTGTGCCAAAGTCTCGGAATGTCAGGTGTACTCGACGAGATCCAGGGGTACATGTCACGTGGTCTCCGTCTGAATGTGCCCCGCCACCTCCGACACTTGGGAGAGTGCTGGTCCAATCCGTGGATGCCAGGAGCCAGTCTCGTGGGATCTGATTCCAAATCGAGCCAGAACTCGTCAAAACCTCTTGAGTGTTTGCGCCCAAGTTAGGGGATCCCGATGCCACTCCGGGGTGATCTCGGCCGATGCCCAGGAGAACCCATCCAAATGTCAACAAACCCTGGCCCTGTCAGGGAGATTCACGGGCATATGTCACGTGATCACGGCCCCAGCCTCGGAAGAACGCACTCAAGTCTCCTGGGGCCACCGGCCATTGGATGAGAAACAGCATCTAAGTTCATCAGACTTCAGGTAAAACGCGGGAATGCTCAGGCAAATCTCGTGGGGATCTCTGGCCCAGTTAGCGAGATCCAGAAGCAATCCCAAGGGGGTTGAAATCCAATTGTCATTAGAACGGAGCCAAAACCCTGAGGTCTCACCCCAGTCAGGGGTCTCGAGCAGATAAACTCATGGGATCGCAGTCTAAATTTTGGAGGCCCTGACCCACATCTCAAGAGATCTCAAGCCCTGCATGCGAGTTCCCAGACACACGTTTCGGCATATCCGTCCAAACCTCGGAAGAGATATGGATATGTCCTGAGATGTCAGGAATGATCAGAGAGATGGTGAGGCACCTGTCTCGTTGATCTTAGTGCGAATCTCGTGAGGAATCTCCGAATCTGGTGGAATCTCCCATCTGTTCGGCCACTCGCAGGACCCGAGGTTACCGGATCGTAGTCCGGACCTCCCCAGAACTCATCCAAATCTCTTGAGACCTCGGGCGCAGTCAGTGAGCTGCAGGGCATAGCTCGCCCCTTCTCAGTCCAAACCGAGGGGACCACATGCAATGTTCGAGTGCTGTCGGGCCCAGTCAGGGAGATTCGGGGTCAAATCTGGCGTCTCCTCCGTCCATGCGTCGGAGGAACGCACTCAATGCTCCTGGGATCTCGGGGAGCTCTATGGGACAAAGAGCGTCTGACTTCAGGGGAGCTCCATCCAAATCTCGGGACGGCTCATGCAAATCTGGTGTGATCCCATGCCCAGTCCTCGAGTTCCAGGGGGCAATGCTCACATGATCTCCATCCCAATTTCAGGAGGGGCCCTGCAGATCCAGAGCGCTCACGTCAAGACATCAAGGCCCCGGTAACGAACCCGCGTGGTTTCAGGCCAAGTCTTGGGGGGAACAAACAGCAAGTCATGGCAGCACAGGCCCCCTCTGCAAGACCCGGGGGCAAACCTCTCATGGTTTTAGTCTGCATCTCGGGAGAGCGCCTCCAAACCGCAGGATACAACGGGGCCAGGCAGCGAGATGGAAAGACAAACCAAGTGGGATCCCAGCACACGTCTGGGGACACCTGGCCCCAATGGAACAAGATCTCGGGCCTTGTGGAGGTTATGGAGGTCGCTTGGCTCAGGATAGTCGTCCAAATCTCGGTAGAACTGCGCGAATGCCCTGAGGTCTCAGGAAACGTCAGCGAGACCCAGGGAGACACGCACATGATCTCCGTCGACATCGCGTTTGCAATCTCCCAACCTCGTGGGAGCTCTGGTGCGTTCCACTACAACCTGTGGCTACGTGCACCGTTTCGGATTTCAAATGTCGCCAGAGCTCCTCAAACCATCTTGAGACTTCGACCCCTTTCGGTGAGATCCGGGGGCGAATCTCAGCTGATCTCAGTCCAAATCTCGGGAGGTCTCCTCCCCAGCTTCAGGGTTCTCGGACAATTTCAGGGAGATTCACAGGCAAAACTCCCATGATCTCCGGTCGGATGCGCTGACTCCAACCCACGGGATCTCAGGCCAAGGCCTCTCTGTTAGACACAGGGTTCAACTTCACAAATCTCAGTCCAAATCTCGGGAGAAAGCCTCCAAACCTCGGTCGACCCCGGTCACCATCAGGGCGACCCAGGGCCCAACTCCTGAGCTCTCAATCACCTTTGCAGCAGAACCCACCCAATGCCCCTGAGTCCTCACGTCCGGCGGTGCGAACCAGGCTCCAAACCTGAGTGCTTTCGTGCGAACCTTGGAGAACAAACCCCATCTTGTCAAAGCTCGGGACCCCTCAGTGGCTTCCGAGGGCAATTCGCAGGGGACCTGAATCCAATTCTCAGGAGTGCTCGTCGACATCTCATGGGACCACAGGCCCAGGAAGCCAGATCCAGGGCCAAATCTCATGGGACCGCAGTCCACACCTCGGAACACCGGATCCAAATCCTGTGAGAACTCAGGACCCGTCGGACTCTCCCAGGCAAACGTCTCCGTGTAGGTGTCCGAATCTCAGGACAACTGTGCCAAAGCCTCGAAATATCAGGTGTACTCGCCGAGATCGAGGGGCACATGTCACGTGGTCTCCGTCTGAATGAGGCTCGCCACCTCCGACACTTGTGAGAACGCTGGTCCAATCCGTGAATGCCAGGAGCCAGTCTCGTGGGATCTGATTCCAAATCGAGCTGGAACTCGTCAAAATCTCTTTAGTGGTTTGTGCCCAAGTTATGGAATCCGGGTGATCTCAGCCAAAGTCCAGGAGAACTCATTCAAATGTCAAGAACCCCTGGCCCTGTCAGGGAGATTCACGGACATATGTCACGTGATCACAGCCCCAGGCTCGGAAGAACGCACTCAAATCTTGCGGGGCCACTGTCCGTTGCGTGAGAAACAGCATCTAAGTTCATCTGACTTTAGGCGTAACACGGGAACACACACGCAAATTCCGGGGGGACCTCTGGCCCAGTTAGCGAGATCCAGAAGCAATCCCCAGGGGGTTGAAATCCAATTGTCATTAGAACGAAACCAAATCCCTGAGGTCTCACCCCAGTCAGGGGTCTCAAGCAATTAAACTCATGGGATCGCAGTCTAAATTTTGGAGGCCCTGACCCACATCTCATGAGATCTCAGGCCCTGCCTGCGAGTTCCTGGAAACACGTGTCGGCATATCCGTCCAAATATCGGAAGAGCTATGGAAATGTCCTGAGATGTCAGGAATGATCAGAGAGATCGAGAGGCACCTGTCTCGTTGTTCTCAGGGCGAATCTCACGAGGAATCTCCGAATCTGGTGGAATCTCCGGTCCGTTCGGCCACTGGCAGGGCCCGAGGTCACCGGATCGTAGTCCAGACCTCCCCAGAACTCATCCAAATCTCTTGAGACCTCGGGCGCAGTCAGTGAGCGGCAGGGCAAAGCTCGCCCCTTCTCAGTCCAAACCTAGGGGACCACATGCAATGTTCGAGCACTGTCGGGCCCAGTCAGGGAGATTCGGGATCAAATATGGTGTCTCCTCCGTCCAAGCCTCGGAAGAACTCACTCAAAACTCCTGGGATCTCGGGGAGCTCTGTGGGACAGAGAGCACCTGACTTCAGGGGAGCTCCGTCCAAATCTCGGGACGGCTCATGCAAATCTGCCGTGATCCCATACCCAGTCCTCGAGATCCAGGGGGCAATGCTCACGTGATTTCCATCCCAATTTCAGGAGGGGCCCTGAAGTTCCAGAGCGCTCAGGTCCGGATATCAAGGCCCGGGTTCCAACCCCGCGTGGTTTCAGGCCAAATCTTGGGGGGAACAAACCGCAAGTCATGGCAGCACAGGCCCCCTCTGCAGTACCGGGGGGCAAAATTCTCGTGCTTTTAGTCTGCATCTCGGAAGAGCGCCTCCAAACCGCAGGAGACCACGGAGCCAGGCAGCCAGATGGAAGGGCAAATCAAATGGCATCCCAGCCCACGTCTGGGGACACCTGGCCCCCAGGGAACGAGGTCTCCGGCCTTGGGGAGGATAAGGAGGTCGCTTGGCTCAAGATAGCCGTCCAAATCTCGGTAGAACTGCGCGAATCCCCGGAGATCTCAGGAAAAGTCAGCGAGACCCAGGGACACACGGCACGTGATCTCCGTCGGCATCGCGTTCGAGATCTCCCAACGACGTTGGAGCTCTGGCCCGTTCCTCTAAAACCTGTGGCCACGTGCGCCGTTTCTGAGTTCAAATGTCGACAGAGCTCCACAAACCCTCTTGAGACCTCGGCCCCTTTCCGTGAGATCCGGGGGCGAATCTCAGCTGCTCTCAGTCCAAATCTCGGGAGGTGTCCTCCCCAGCTTCAGGGTTCTCGGGGCTTTTCAGGGAGATTCACAGGCAAACCTCCCGTGATCTCCGGTCGGAGGCGCTGACTCCAATCCTTCAGGATCTCAGGCCAAGGCCTCTCTGTTAGACCGAGGGTTCAACTTCAGCATATCTCAGTCCAAATCTCGGGAGTACTCCTCCAAACCGCGGTCGATCCCAGTCACCTCAGGGAGACCCAGTGTCCAACTCCTGAGCTCTCAATCACCTTTGCGGCAGAACTCATCCAATGCTCCTGAGTGCTCACGTCCGGACGGTGCGAACCAGGCTCCAAACCTGAGTGCTTTCGGGCGAACCTTGGAGAACAAACCCCATCTCGTCAAACCTCAGGATGCCTCAGTGGCTTCCGCGGGCAATTCGCGGAGGACGTGAATCCCATTCTCAGCAGTGCTTGTCGACATCTCGTCGGACCTCAGGCCCTGGAAGCCAGATCCAGGGCCAAATTCCATGGGGCCACAGTCCAAACCTCGGAACACCGGATCCAAATCCCGTGAGAACTCAGGCCTGATCGGCCACTCCCAGGCAAACATCTCGGTTAGGTGTCCGTATCTCAGGACAACTGTGCCAAAGTCTCGGAATGTCAGGTGTACTCGACGAGATCCAGGGGTACATGTCACGTGGTCTCCGTCTGAATGTGCCCCGCCACCTCCGACACTTGGGAGAGTGCTGGTCCAATCCGTGGATGCCAGGAGCCAGTCTCGTGGGATCTGATTCCAAATCGAGCCAGAACTCGTCAAAACCTCTTGAGTGTTTGTGCCCAAGTTAGGGGATCCCGATGCCACTCCGGGGTGATCTCGGCCGATGCCCAGGAGAACCCATCCAAATGTCAACAAACCCTGGCCCTGTCAGGGAGATTCACGGGCATATGTCACGTGATCACGGCCCCAGCCTCGGAAGAACGCACTCAAGTCTCCTGGGGCCACCGGCCATTGGATGAGAAACAGCATCTAAGTTCATCAGACTTCAGGTAAAACGCGGGAATGCTCAGGCAAATCTCGTGGGGATCTCTGGCCCAGTTAGCGAGATCCAGAAGCAATCCCAAGGGGGTTGAAATCCAATTGTCATTAGAACGGAGCCAAAACCCTGAGGTCTCACCCCAGTCAGGGGTCTCGAGCAGATAAACTCATGGGATCGCAGTCTAAATTTTGGAGGCCCTGACCCACATCTCAAGAGATCTCAAGCCCTGCATGCGAGTTCCCAGACACACGTTTCGGCATATCCGTCCAAACCTCGGAAGAGATATGGATATGTCCTGAGATGTCAGGAATGATCAGAGAGATGGTGAGGCACCTGTCTCGTTGATCTTAGTGCGAATCTCGTGAGGAATCTCCGAATCTGGTGGAATCTCCCATCTGTTCGGCCACTCGCAGGACCCGAGGTTACCGGATCGTAGTCCGGACCTCCCCAGAACTCATCCAAATCTCTTGAGACCTCGGGCGCAGTCAGTGAGCTGCAGGGCATAGCTCGCCCCTTCTCAGTCCAAACCGAGGGGACCACATGCAATGTTCGAGTGCTGTCGGGCCCAGTCAGGGAGACTCGGGGTCAAATCTGGCGTCTCCTCCGTCCATGCGTCGGAGGAACGCACTCAATGCTCCTGGGATCTCGGGGAGCTCTATGGGACAAAGAGCGTCTGACTTCAGGGGAGCTCCATCCAAATCTCGGGACGGCTCATGCAAATCTGGTGTGATCCCATGCCCAGTCCTCGAGTTCCAGGGGGCAATGCTCACATGATCTCCATCCCAATTTCAGGAGGGGCCCTGCAGATCCAGAGCGCTCACGTCAAGACATCAAGGCCCCGGTAACGAACCCGCGTGGTTTCAGGCCAAGTCTTGGGGGGAACAAACAGCAAGTCATGGCAGCACAGGCCCCCTCTGCAAGACCCGGGGGCAAACCTCTCATGGTTTTAGTCTGCATCTCGGGAGAGCGCCTCCAAACCGCAGGATACAACGGGGCCAGGCAGCGAGATGGAAAGACAAACCAAGTGGGATCCCAGCACACGTCTGGGGACACCTGGCCCCAATGGAACAAGATCTCGGGCCTTGTGGAGGTTATGGAGGTCGCTTGGCTCAGGATAGTCGTCCAAATCTCGGTAGAACTGCGCGAATGCCCTGAGGTCTCAGGAAACGTCAGCGAGACCCAGGGAGACACGCACATGATCTCCGTCGACATCGCGTTTGCAATCTCCCAACCTCGTGGGAGCTCTGGTGCGTTCCACTACAACCTGTGGCTACGTGCACCGTTTCAGATTTCAAATGTCGCCAGAGCTCCTCAAACCATCTTGAGACTTCGACCCCTTTCGGTGAGATCCGGGGGCGAATCTCAGCTGATCTCAGTCCAAATCTCGGGAGGTCTCCTCCCCAGCTTCAGGGTTCTCGGACAATTTCAGGGAGATTCACAGGCAAAACTCCCATGATCTCCGGTCGGATGCGCTGACTCCAACCCACGGGATCTCAGGCCAAGGCCTCTCTGTTAGACACAGGGTTCAACTTCACAAATCTCAGTCCAAATCTCGGGAGAAAGCCTCCAAACCTCGGTCGACCCCGGTCACCATCAGGGCGACCCAGGGCCCAACTCCTGAGCTCTCAATCACCTTTGCAGCAGAACCCACCCAATGCCCCTGAGTCCTCACGTTCGGACGGTGCGAACCAGGCTCCAAACCTGAGTGCTTTCGTGCGAACCTTGGAGAACAAACCCCATCTTGTCAAAGCTCGGGACCCCTCAGTGGCTTCCGAGGGCAATTCGCAGGGGACCTGAATCCAATTCTCAGGAGTGCTCGTCGACATCTCATGGGACCACAGGCCCAGGAAGCCAGATCCAGGGCCAAATCTCATGGGGCCGCAGTCCACACCTCGGAACACCGGATCCAAATCCTGTGAGAACTCAGGACCCGTCGGACTCTCCCAGGCAAACGTCTCCGTGTAGGTGTCCGAATCTCAGGACAACTGTGCCAAAGCCTCGAAATGTCAGGTGTACTCGCCGAGATCGAGGGGCACATGTCACGTGGTCTCCGTCTGAATGAGGCTCGCCACCTCCGACACTTGTGAGAACGCTGGTCCAATCCGTGAATGCCAGGAGCCAGTCTCGTGGGATCGGATTCCAAATCGAGCTGGAACTCGTCAAAATCTCTTTAGTGGTTTGTGCCCAAGTTATGGAATCCGGGTGATCTCAGCCAAAGTCCAGGAGAACTCATTCAAATGTCAAGAACCCCTGGCCCTGTCAGGGAGATTCACGGACATATGTCACGTGATCACAGCCCCAGGCTCGGAAGAACGCACTCAAATCTTGCGGGGCCACTGTCCGTTGCGTGAGAAACAGCATCTAAGTTCATCTGACTTTAGGCGTAACACGGGAACACACACGCAAATTCCGGGGGGACCTCTGGCCCAGTTAGCGAGATCCAGAAGCAATCCCCAGGGGGTTGAAATCCAATTGTCATTAGAACGAAACCAAATCCCTGAGGTCTCACCCCAGTCAGGGGTCTCAAGCAATTAAACTCATGGGATCGCAGTCTAAATTTTGGAGGCCCTGACCCACATCTCATGAGATCTCAGGCCCTGCCTGCGAGTTCCTGGAAACACGTGTCGGCATATCCGTCCAAATATCGGAAGAGCTATGGAAATGTCCTGAGTTGTCAGGAATGATCAGAGAGATCGAGAGGCACCTGTCTCGTTGTTCTCAGGGCGAATCTCACGAGGAATCTCCGAATCTGGTGGAATCTCCGGTCCGTTCGGCCACTGGCAGGGCCCGAGGTCACCGGATCGTAGTCCAGACCTCCCCAGAACTCAACCAAATCTCTTGAGACCTCGGGCGCAGTCAGTGAGCGGCAGGGCAAAGCTCGCCCCTTCTCAGTCCAAACCTAGGGGACCACATGCAATGTTCGAGCACTGTCGGGCCCAGTCAGGGAGATTCGGGATCAAATATGGTGTCTCCTCCGTCCAAGCCTCGGAAGAACTCACTCAAAACTCCTGGGATCTCGGGGAGCTCTGTGGGACAGAGAGCACCTGACTTCAGGGGAGCTCCGTCCAAATCTCGGGACGGCTCATGCAAATCTGCCGTGATCCCATACCCAGTCCTCGAGATCCAGGGGGCAATGCTCACGTGATTTCCATCCCAATTTCAGGAGGGGCCCTGAAGTTCCAGAGCGCTCAGGTCCGGATATCAAGGCCCGGGTTCCAACCCCGCGTGGTTTCAGGCCAAATCTTGGGGGGAACAAACCGCAAGTCATGGCAGCACAGGCCCCCTCTGCAGTACCGGGGGGCAAAATTCTCGTGCTTTTAGTCTGCATCTCGGAAGAGCGCCTCCAAACCGCAGGAGACCACGGAGCCAGGCAGCCAGATGGAAGGGCAAATCAAATGGGATCCCAGCCCACGTCTGGGGACACCTGGCCCCCAGGGAACGAGGTCTCCGGCCTTGGGGAGGATAAGGAGGTCGCTTGGCTCAAGATAGCCGTCCAAATCTCGGTAGAACTGCGCGAATCCCCGGAGATCTCAGGAAAAGTCAGCGAGACCCAGGGACACACGGCACGTGATCTCCGTCGGCATCGCGTTCGAGATCTCCCAACGACGTTGGAGCTCTGGCCCGTTCCTCTAAAACCTGTGGCCACGTGCGCCGTTTCTGAGTTCAAATGTCGACAGAGCTCCACAAACCCTCTTGAGACCTCGGCCCCTTTCCGTGAGATCCGGGGGCGAATCTCAGCTGCTCTCAGTCCAAATCTCGGGAGGTGTCCTCCCCAGCTTCAGGGTTCTCGGGGCTTTTCAGGGAGATTCACAGGCAAACCTCCCGTGATCTCCGGTCGGAGGCGCTGACTCCAATCCTTCGGGATCTCAGGCCAAGGCCTCTCTGTTAGACCGAGGGTTCAACTTCAGCATATCTCAGTCCAAATCTCGGGAGTACTCCTCCAAACCGCGGTCGATCCCAGTCACCTCAGGGAGACCCAGTGTCCAACTCCTGAGCTCTCAATCACCTTTGCGGCAGAACTCATCCAATGCTCCTGAGTGCTCACGTCCGGACGGTGCGAACCAGGCTCCAAACCTGAGTGCTTTCGGGCGAACCTTGGAGAACAACCCCCATCTCGTCAAACCTCAGGATGCCTCAGTGGCTTCCGCGGGCAATTCGCGGAGGACCTGAATCCCATTCTCAGCAGTGCTTGTCGACATCTCGTCGGACCTCAGGCCCTGGAAGCCAGATCCAGGGCCAAATTCCATGGGGCCACAGTCCAAACCTCGGAACACCGGATCCAAATCCCGTGAGAACACAGGCCTGATCGGCCACTCCCAGGCAAACATCTCGGTTAGGTGTCCGTATCTCAGGACAACTGTGCCAAAGTCTCGGAATGTCAGGTGTACTCGACGAGATCCAGGGGTACATGTCACGTGGTCTCCGTCTGAATGTGCCCCGCCACCTCCGACACTTGGGAGAGTGCTGGTCCAATCCGTGGATGCCAGGAGCCAGTCTCGTGGGATCTGATTCCAAATCGAGCCATAACTCGTCAAAACCTCTTGAGTGTTTGTGCCCAAGTTAGGGGATCCCGATGCCACTCCGGGGTGATCTCGGCCGATGCCCAGGAGAACCCATCCAAATGTCAACAAACCCTGGCCCTGTCAGGGAGATTCACGGGCATATGTCACGTGATCACGGCCCCAGCCTCGGAAGAACGCACTCAAGTCTCCTGGGGCCACCGGCCATTGGATGAGAAACAGCATCTAAGTTCATCAGACTTCAGGTAAAACGCGGGAATGCTCAGGCAAATCTCGTGGGGATCTCTGGCCCAGTTAGCGAGATCCAGAAGCAATCCCAAGGGGGTTGAAATCCAATTGTCATTAGAACGGAGCCAAAACCCTGAGGTCTCACCCCAGTCAGGGGTCTCGAGCAGATAAACTCATGGGATCGCAGTCTAAATTTTGGAGGCCCTGACCCACATCTCAAGAGATCTCAAGCCCTGCATGCGAGTTCCCAGACACACGTTTCGGCATATCCGTCCAAACCTCGGAAGAGATATGGATATGTCCTGAGATGTCAGGAATGATCAGAGAGATGGTGAGGCACCTGTCTCGTTGATCTTAGTGCGAATCTCGTGAGGAATCTCCGAATCTGGTGGAATCTCCCATCTGTTCGGCCACTCGCAGGACCCGAGGTTACCGGATCGTAGTCCGGACCTCCCCAGAACTCATCCAAATCTCTTGAGACCTCGGGCGCAGTCAGTGAGCTGCAGGGCATAGCTCGCCCCTTCTCAGTCCAAACCGAGGGGACCACATGCAATGTTCGAGTGCTGTCGGGCCCAGTCAGGGAGATTCGGGGTCAAATCTGGCGTCTCCTCCGTCCATGCGTCGGAGGAACGCACTCAATGCTCCTGGGATCTCGGGGAGCTCTATGGGACAAAGAGCGTCTGACTTCAGGGGAGCTCCATCCAAATCTCGGGACGGCTCATGCAAATCTGGTGTGATCCCATGCCCAGTCCTCGAGTTCCAGGGGGCAATGCTCACATGATCTCCATCCCAATTTCAGGAGGGGCCCTGCAGATCCAGAGCGCTCACGTCAAGACATCAAGGCCCCGGTAACGAACCCGCGTGGTTTCAGGCCAAGTCTTGGGGGGAACAAACAGCAAGTCATGGCAGCACAGGCCCCCTCTGCAAGACCCGGGGGCAAACCTCTCATGGTTTTAGTCTGCATCTCGGGAGAGCGCCTCCAAACCGCAGGATACAACGGGGCCAGGCAGCGAGATGGAAAGACAAACCAAGTGGGATCCCAGCACACGTCTGGGGACACCTGGCCCCAATGGAACAAGATCTCGGGCCTTGTGGAGGTTATGGAGGTCGCTTGGCTCAGGATAGTCGTCCAAATCTCGGTAGAACTGCGCGAATGCCCTGAGGTCTCAGGAAACGTCAGCGAGACCCAGGGAGACACGCACATGATCTCCGTCGACATCGCGTTTGCAATCTCCCAACCTCGTGGGAGCTCTGGTGCGTTCCACTACAACCTGTGGCTACGTGCACCGTTTCGGATTTCAAATGTCGCCAGAGCTCCTCAAACCATCTTGAGACTTCGACCCCTTTCGGTGAGATCCGGGGGCGAATCTCAGCTGATCTCAGTCCAAATCTCGGGAGGTCTCCTCCCCAGCTTCAGGGTTCTCGGACAATTTCAGGGAGATTCACAGGCAAAACTCCCATGATCTCCGGTCGGATGCGCTGACTCCAACCCACGGGATCTCAGGCCAAGGCCTCTCTGTTAGACACAGGGTTCAACTTCACAAATCTCAGTCCAAATCTCGGGAGAAAGCCTCCAAACCTCGGTCGACCCCGGTCACCATCAGGGCGACCCAGGGCCCAACTCCTGAGCTCTCAATCACCTTTGCAGCAGAACCCACCCAATGCCCCTGAGTCCTCACGTCCGGACGGTGCGAACCAGGCTCCAAACCTGAGTGCTTTCGTGCGAACCTTGGAGAACAAACCCCATCTTGTCAAAGCTCGGGACCCCTCAGTGGCTTCCGAGGGCAATTCGCAGGGGACCTGAATCCAATTCTCAGGAGTGCTCGTCGACATCTCATGGGACCACAGGCCCAGGAAGCCAGATCCAGGGCCAAATCTCATGGGGCCGCAGTCCACACCTCGGAACACCGGATCCAAATCCTGTGAGAACTCAGGACCCGTCGGACTCTCCCAGGCAAACGTCTCCGTGTAGGTGTCCGAATCTCAGGACAACTGTGCCAAAGCCTCGAAATGTCAGGTGTACTCGCCGAGATCGAGGGGCACATGTCACGTGGTCTCCGTCTGAATGAGGCTCGCCACCTCCGACACTTGTGAGAACGCTGGTCCAATCCGTGAATGCCAGGAGCCAGTCTCGTGGGATCGGATTCCAAATCGAGCTGGAACTCGTCAAAATCTCTTTAGTGGTTTGTGCCCAAGTTATGGAATCCGGGTGATCTCAGCCAAAGTCCAGGAGAACTCATTCAAATGTCAAGAACCCCTGGCCCTGTCAGGGAGATTCACGGACATATGTCACGTGATCACAGCCCCAGGCTCGGAAGAACGCACTCAAATCTTGCGGGGCCACTGTCCGTTGCGTGAGAAACAGCATCTAAGTTCATCTGACTTTAGGCGTAACACGGGAACACACACGCAAATTCCGGGGGGACCTCTGGCCCAGTTAGCGAGATCCAGAAGCAATCCCCAGGGGGTTGAAATCCAATTGTCATTAGAACGAAACCAAATCCCTGAGGTCTCACCCCAGTCAGGGGTCTCAAGCAATTAAACTCATGGGATCGCAGTCTAAATTTTGGAGGCCCTGACCCACATCTCATGAGATCTCAGGCCCTGCCTGCGAGTTCCTGGAAACACGTGTCGGCATATCCGTCCAAATATCGGAAGAGCTATGGAAATGTCCTGAGATGTCAGGAATGATCAGAGAGATCGAGAGGCACCTGTCTCGTTGTTCTCAGGGCGAATCTCACGAGGAATCTCCGAATCTGGTGGAATCTCCGGTCCGTTCGGCCACTGGCAGGGCCCGAGGTCACCGGATCGTAGTCCAGACCTCCCCAGAACTCAACCAAATCTCTTGAGACCTCGGGCGCAGTCAGTGAGCGGCAGGGCAAAGCTCGCCCCTTCTCAGTCCAAACCTAGGGGACCACATGCAATGTTCGAGCACTGTCGGGCCCAGTCAGGGAGATTCGGGATCAAATATGGTGTCTCCTCCGTCCAAGCCTCGGAAGAACTCACTCAAAACTCCTGGGATCTCGGGGAGCTCTGTGGGACAGAGAGCACCTGACTTCAGGGGAGCTCCGTCGAAATCTCGGGACGGCTCATGCAAATCTGCCGTGATCCCATACCCAGTCCTCGAGATCCAGGGGGCAATGCTCACGTGATTTCCATCCCAATTTCAGGAGGGGCCCTGAAGTTCCAGAGCGCTCAGGTCCGGATATCAAGGCCCGGGTTCCAACCCCGCGTGGTTTCAGGCCAAATCTTGGGGGGAACAAACCGCAAGTCATGGCAGCACAGGCCCCCTCTGCAGTACCGGGGGGCAAAATTCTCGTGCTTTTAGTCTGCATCTCGGAAGAGCGCCTCCAAACCGCAGGAGACCACGGAGCCAGGCAGCCAGATGGAAGGGCAAATCAAATGGGATCCCAGCCCACGTCTGAGGACACCTGGCCCCCAGGGAACGAGGTCTCCGGCCTTGGGGAGGATAAGGAGGTCGCTTGGCTCAAGATAGCCGTCCAAATCTCGGTAGAACTGCGCGAATCCCCGGAGATCTCAGGAAAAGTCAGCGAGACCCAGGGACACACGGCACGTGATCTCCGTCGGCATCGCGTTCGAGATCTCCCAACGACGTTGGAGCTCTGGCCCGTTCCTCTAAAACCTGTGGCCACGTGCGCCGTTTCTGAGTTCAAATGTCGACAGAGCTCCACAAACCCTCTTGAGACCTCGGCCCCTTTCCGTGAGATCCGGGGGCGAATCTCAGCTGCTCTCAGTCCAAATCTCGGGAGGTGTCCTCCCCAGCTTCAGGGTTCTCGGGGCTTTTCAGGGAGATTCACAGGCAAACCTCCCGTGATCTCCGGTCGGAGGCGCTGACTCCAATCCTTCGGGATCTCAGGCCAAGGCCTCTCTGTTAGACCGAGGGTTCAACTTCAGCATATCTCAGTCCAAATCTCGGGAGTACTCCTCCAAACCGCGGTCGATCCCAGTCACCTCAGGGAGACCCAGTGTCCAACTCCTGAGCTCTCAATCACCTTTGCGGCAGAACTCATCCAATGCTCCTGAGTGCTCACGTCCGGACGGTGCGAACCAGGCTCCAAACCTGAGTGCTTTCGGGCGAACCTTGGAGAACAACCCCCATCTCGTCAAACCTCAGGATGCCTCAGTGGCTTCCGCGGGCAATTCGCGGAGGACCTGAATCCCATTCTCAGCAGTGCTTGTCGACATCTCGTCGGACCTCAGGCCCTGGAAGCCAGATCCAGGGCCAAATTCCATGGGGCCACAGTCCAAACCTCGGAACACCGGATCCAAATCCCGTGAGAACACAGGCCTGATCGGCCACTCCCAGGCAAACATCTCGGTTAGGTGTCCGTATCTCAGGACAACTGTGCCAAAGTCTCGGAATGTCAGGTGTACTCGACGAGATCCAGGGGTACATGTCACGTGGTCTCCGTCTGAATGTGCCCCGCCACCTCCGACACTTGGGAGAGTGCTGGTCCAATCCGTGGATGCCAGGAGCCAGTCTCGTGGGATCTGATTCCAAATCGAGCCAGAACTCGTCAAAACCTCTTGAGTGTTTGTGCCCAAGTTAGGGGATCCCGATGCCACTCCGGGGTGATCTCGGCCGATGCCCAGGAGAACCCATCCAAATGTCAACAAACCCTGGCCCTGTCAGGGAGATTCACGGGCATATGTCACGTGATCACGGCCCCAGCCTCGGAAGAACGCACTCAAGTCTCCTGGGGCCACCGGCCATTGGATGAGAAACAGCATCTAAGTTCATCAGACTTCAGGTAAAACGCGGGAATGCTCAGGCAAATCTCGTGGGGATCTCTGGCCCAGTTAGCGAGATCCAGAAGCAATCCCAAGGGGGTTGAAATCCAATTGTCATTAGAACGGAGCCAAAACCCTGAGGTCTCACCCCAGTCAGGGGTCTCGAGCAGATAAACTCATGGGATCGCAGTCTAAATTTTGGAGGCCCTGACCCACATCTCAAGAGATCTCAAGCCCTGCATGCGAGTTCCCAGACACACGTTTCGGCATATCCGTCCAAACCTCGGAAGAGATATGGATATGTCCTGAGATGTCAGGAATGATCAGAGAGATGGTGAGGCACCTGTCTCGTTGATCTTAGTGCGAATCTCGTGAGGAATCTCCGAATCTGGTGGAATCTCCCATCTGTTCGGCCACTCGCAGGACCCGAGGTTACCGGATCGTAGTCCGGACCTCCCCAGAACTCATCCAAATCTCTTGAGACCTCGGGCGCAGTCAGTGAGCTGCAGGGCATAGCTCGCCCCTTCTCAGTCCAAACCGAGGGGACCACATGCAATGTTCGAGTGCTGTCGGGCCCAGTCAGGGAGATTCGGGGTCAAATCTGGCGTCTCCTCCGTCCATGCGTCGGAGGAACGCACTCAATGCTCCTGGGATCTCGGGGAGCTCTATGGGACAAAGAGCGTCTGACTTCAGGGGAGCTCCATCCAAATCTCGGGACGGCTCATGCAAATCTGGTGTGATCCCATGCCCAGTCCTCGAGTTCCAGGGGGCAATGCTCACATGATCTCCATCCCAATTTCAGGAGGGGCCCTGCAGATCCAGAGCGCTCACGTCAAGACATCAAGGCCCCGGTAACGAACCCGCGTGGTTTCAGGCCAAGTCTTGGGGGGAACAAACAGCAAGTCATGGCAGCACAGGCCCCCTCTGCAAGACCCGGGGGCAAACCTCTCATGGTTTTAGTCTGCATCTCGGGAGAGCGCCTCCAAACCGCAGGATACAACGGGGCCAGGCAGCGAGATGGAAAGACAAACCAAGTGGGATCCCAGCACACGTCTGGGGACACCTGGCCCCAATGGAACAAGATCTCGGGCCTTGTGGAGGTTATGGAGGTCGCTTGGCTCAGGATAGTCGTCCAAATCTCGGTAGAACTGCGCGAATGCCCTGAGGTCTCAGGAAACGTCAGCGAGACCCAGGGAGACACGCACATGATCTCCGTCGACATCGCGTTTGCAATCTCCCAACCTCGTGGGAGCTCTGGTGCGTTCCACTACAACCTGTGGCTACGTGCACCGTTTCGGATTTCAAATGTCGCCAGAGCTCCTCAAACCATCTTGAGACTTCGACCCCTTTCGGTGAGATCCGGGGGCGAATCTCAGCTGATCTCAGTCCAAATCTCGGGAGGTCTCCTCCCCAGCTTCAGGGTTCTCGGACAATTTCAGGGAGATTCACAGGCAAAACTCCCATGATCTCCGGTCGGATGCGCTGACTCCAACCCACGGGATCTCAGGCCAAGGCCTCTCTGTTAGACACAGGGTTCAACTTCACAAATCTCAGTCCAAATCTCGGGAGAAAGCCTCCAAACCTCGGTCGACCCCGGTCACCATCAGGGCGACCCAGGGCCCAACTCCTGAGCTCTCAATCACCTTTGCAGCAGAACCCACCCAATGCCCCTGAGTCCTCACGTCCGGACGGTGCGAACCAGGCTCCAAACCTGAGTGCTTTCGTGCGAACCTTGGAGAACAAACCCCATCTTGTCAAAGCTCGGGACCCCTCAGTGGCTTCCGAGGGCAATTCGCAGGGGACCTGAATCCAATTCTCAGGAGTGCTCGTCGACATCTCATGGGACCACAGGCCCAGGAAGCCAGATCCAGGGCCAAATCTCATGGGGCCGCAGTCCACACCTCGGAACACCGGATCCAAATCCTGTGAGAACTCAGGACCCGTCGGACTCTCCCAGGCAAACGTCTCCGTGTAGGTGTCCGAATCTCAGGACAACTGTGCCAAAGCCTCGAAATGTCAGGTGTACTCGCCGAGATCGAGGGGCACATGTCACGTGGTCTCCGTCTGAATGAGGCTCGCCACCTCCGACACTTGTGAGAACGCTGGTCCAATCCGTGAATGCCAGGAGCCAGTCTCGTGGGATCGGATTCCAAATCGAGCTGGAACTCGTCAAAATCTCTTTAGTGGTTTGTGCCCAAGTTATGGAATCCGGGTGATCTCAGCCAAAGTCCAGGAGAACTCATTCAAATGTCAAGAACCCCTGGCCCTGTCAGGGAGATTCACGGACATATGTCACGTGATCACAGCCCCAGGCTCGGAAGAACGCACTCAAATCTTGCGGGGCCACTGTCCGTTGCGTGAGAAACAGCATCTAAGTTCATCTGACTTTAGGCGTAACACGGGAACACACACGCAAATTCCGGGGGGACCTCTGGCCCAGTTAGCGAGATCCAGAAGCAATCCCCAGGGGGTTGAAATCCAATTGTCATTAGAACGAAACCAAATCCCTGAGGTCTCACCCCAGTCAGGGGTCTCAAGCAATTAAACTCATGGGATCGCAGTCTAAACTTTGGAGGCCCTGACCCACATCTCATGAGATCTCAGGCCCTGCCTGCGAGTTCCTGGAAACACGTGTCGGCATATCCGTCCAAATATCGGAAGAGCTATGGAAATGTCCTGAGTTGTCAGGAATGATCAGAGAGATCGAGAGGCACCTGTCTCGTTGTTCTCAGGGCGAATCTCACGAGGAATCTCCGAATCTGGTGGAATCTCCGGTCCGTTCGGCCACTGGCAGGGCCCGAGGTCACCGGATCGTAGTCCAGACCTCCCCAGAACTCAACCAAATCTCTTGAGACCTCGGGCGCAGTCAGTGAGCGGCAGGGCAAAGCTCGCCCCTTCTCAGTCCAAACCTAGGGGACCACATGCAATGTTCGAGCACTGTCGGGCCCAGTCAGGGAGATTCGGGATCAAATATGGTGTCTCCTCCGTCCAAGCCTCGGAAGAACTCACTCAAAACTCCTGGGATCTCGGGGAGCTCTGTGGGACAGAGAGCACCTGACTTCAGGGGAGCTCCGTCCAAATCTCGGGACGGCTCATGCAAATCTGCCGTGATCCCATACCCAGTCCTCGAGATCCAGGGGGCAATGCTCACGTGATTTCCATCCCAATTTCAGGAGGGGCCCTGAAGTTCCAGAGCGCTCAGGTCCGGATATCAAGGCCCGGGTTCCAACCCCGCGTGGTTTCAGGCCAAATCTTGGGGGGAACAAACCGCAAGTCATGGCAGCACAGGCCCCCTCTGCAGTACCGGGGGGCAAAATTCTCGTGCTTTTAGTCTGCATCTCGGAAGAGCGCCTCCAAACCGCAGGAGACCACGGAGCCAGGCAGCCAGATGGAAGGGCAAATCAAATGGCATCCCAGCCCACGTCTGGGGACACCTGGCCCCCAGGGAACGAGGTCTCCGGCCTTGGGGAGGATAAGGAGGTCGCTTGGCTCAAGATAGCCGTCCAAATCTCGGTAGAACTGCGCGAATCCCCGGAGATCTCAGGAAAAGTCAGCGAGACCCAGGGACACACGGCACGTGATCTCCGTCGGCATCGCGTTCGAGATCTCCCAACGACGTTGGAGCTCTGGCCCGTTCCTCTAAAACCTGTGGCCACGTGCGCCGTTTCTGAGTTCAAATGTCGACAGAGCTCCACAAACCCTCTTGAGACCTCGGCCCCTTTCCGTGAGATCCGGGGGCGAATCTCAGCTGCTCTCAGTCCAAATCTCGGGAGGTGTCCTCCCCAGCTTCAGGGTTCTCGGGGCTTTTCAGGGAGATTCACAGGCAAACCTCCCGTGATCTCCGGTCGGAGGCGCTGACTCCAATCCTTCGGGATCTCAGGCCAAGGCCTCTCTGTTAGACCGAGGGTTCAACTTCAGCATATCTCAGTCCAAATCTCGGGAGTACTCCTCCAAACCGCGGTCGATCCCAGTCACCTCAGGGAGACCCAGTGTCCAACTCCTGAGCTCTCAATCACCTTTGCGGCAGAACTCATCCAATGCTCCTGAGTGCTCACGTCCGGACGGTGCGAACCAGGCTCCAAACCTGAGTGCTTTCGGGCGAACCTTGGAGAACAAACCCCATCTCGTCAAACCTCAGGATGCCTCAGTGGCTTCCGCGGGCAATTCGCGGAGGACCTGAATCCCATTCTCAGCAGTGCTTGTCGACATCTCGTCGGACCTCAGGCCCTGGAAGCCAGATCCAGGGCCAAATTCCATGGGGCCACAGTCCAAACCTCGGAACACCGGATCCAAATCCCGTGAGAACTCAGGCCTGATCGGCCACTCCCAGGCAAACATCTCGGTTAGGTGTCCGTATCTCAGGACAACTGTGCCAAAGTCTCGGAATGTCAGGTGTACTCGACGAGATCCAGGGGTACATGTCACGTGGTCTCCGTCTGAATGTGCCCCGCCACCTCCGACACTTGGGAGAGTGCTGGTCCAATCCGTGGATGCCAGGAGCCAGTCTCGTGGGATCTGATTCCAAATCGAGCCAGAACTCGTCAAAACCTCTTGAGTGTTTGTGCCCAAGTTAGGGGATCCCGATGCCACTCCGGGGTGATCTCGGCCGATGCCCAGGAGAACCCATCCAAATGTCAACAAACCCTGGCCCTGTCAGGGAGATTCACGGGCATATGTCACGTGATCACGGCCCCAGCCTCGGAAGAACGCACTCAAGTCTCCTGGGGCCACCGGCCATTGGATGAGAAACAGCATCTAAGTTCATCAGACTTCAGGTAAAACGCGGGAATGCTCAGGCAAATCTCGTGGGGATCTCTGGCCCAGTTAGCGAGATCCAGAAGCAATCCCAAGGGGGTTGAAATCCAATTGTCATTAGAACGGAGCCAAAACCCTGAGGTCTCACCCCAGTCAGGGGTCTCGAGCAGATAAACTCATGGGATCGCAGTCTAAATTTTGGAGGCCCTGACCCACATCTCAAGAGATCTCAAGCCCTGCATGCGAGTTCCCAGACACACGTTTCGGCATATCCGTCCAAAACTCGGAAGAGATATGGATATGTCCTGAGATGTCAGGAATGATCAGAGAGATGGTGAGGCACCTGTCTCGTTGATCTTAGTGCGAATCTCGTGAGGAATCTCCGAATCTGGTGGAATCTCCCATCTGTTCGGCCACTCGCAGGACCCGAGGTTACCGGATCGTAGTCCGGACCTCCCCAGAACTCATCCAAATCTCTTGAGACCTCGGGCGCAGTCAGTGAGCTGCAGGGCATAGCTCGCCCCTTCTCAGTCCAAACCGAGGGGACCACATGCAATGTTCGAGTGCTGTCGGGCCCAGTCAGGGAGACTCGGGGTCAAATCTGGCGTCTCCTCCGTCCATGCGTCGGAGGAACGCACTCAATGCTCCTGGGATCTCGGGGAGCTCTATGGGACAAAGAGCGTCTGACTTCAGGGGAGCTCCATCCAAATCTCGGGACGGCTCATGCAAATCTGGTGTGATCCCATGCCCAGTCCTCGAGTTCCAGGGGGCAATGCTCACATGATCTCCATCCCAATTTCAGGAGGGGCCCTGCAGATCCAGAGCGCTCACGTCAAGACATCAAGGCCCCGGTAACGAACCCGCGTGGTTTCAGGCCAAGTCTTGGGGGGAACAAACAGCAAGTCATGGCAGCACAGGCCCCCTCTGCAAGACCCGGGGGCAAACCTCTCATGGTTTTAGTCTGCATCTCGGGAGAGCGCCTCCAAACCGCAGGATACAACGGGGCCAGGCAGCGAGATGGAAAGACAAACCAAGTGGGATCCCAGCACACGTCTGGGGACACCTGGCCCCAATGGAACAAGATCTCGGGCCTTGTGGAGGTTATGGAGGTCGCTTGGCTCAGGATAGTCGTCCAAATCTCGGTAGAACTGCGCGAATGCCCTGAGGTCTCAGGAAACGTCAGCGAGACCCAGGGAGACACGCACATGATCTCCGTCGACATCGCGTTTGCAATCTCCCAACCTCGTGGGAGCTCTGGTGCGTTCCACTACAACCTGTGGCTACGTGCACCGTTTCGGATTTCAAATGTCGCCAGAGCTCCTCAAACCATCTTGAGACTTCGACCCCTTTCGGTGAGATCCGGGGGCGAATCTCAGCTGATCTCAGTCCAAATCTCGGGAGGTCTCCTCCCCAGCTTCAGGGTTCTCGGACAATTTCAGGGAGATTCACAGGCAAAACTCCCATGATCTCCGGTCGGATGCGCTGACTCCAACCCACGGGATCTCAGGCCAAGGCCTCTCTGTTAGACACAGGGTTCAACTTCACAAATCTCAGTCCAAATCTCGGGAGAAAGCCTCCAAACCTCGGTCGACCCCGGTCACCATCAGGGCGACCCAGGGCCCAACTCCTGAGCTCTCAATCACCTTTGCAGCAGAACCCACCCAATGCCCCTGAGTCCTCACGTCCGGACGGTGCGAACCAGGCTCCAAACCTGAGTGCTTTCGTGCGAACCTTGGAGAACAAACCCCATCTTGTCAAAGCTCGGGACCCCTCAGTGGCTTCCGAGGGCAATTCGCAGGGGACCTGAATCCAATTCTCAGGAGTGCTCGTCGACATCTCATGGGACCACAGGCCCAGGAAGCCAGATCCAGGGCCAAATCTCATGGGGCCGCAGTCCACACCTCGGAACACCGGATCCAAATCCTGTGAGAACTCAGGACCCGTCGGACTCTCCCAGGCAAACGTCTCCGTGTAGGTGTCCGAATCTCAGGACAACTGTGCCAAAGCCTCGAAATGTCAGGTGTACTCGCCGAGATCGAGGGGCACATGTCACGTGGTCTCCGTCTGAATGAGGCTCGCCACCTCCGACACTTGTGAGAACGCTGGTCCAATCCGTGAATGCCAGGAGCCAGTCTCGTGGGATCGGATTCCAAATCGAGCTGGAACTCGTCAAAATCTCTTTAGTGGTTTGTGCCCAAGTTATGGAATCCGGGTGATCTCAGCCAAAGTCCAGGAGAACTCATTCAAATGTCAAGAACCCCTGGCCCTGTCAGGGAGATTCACGGACATATGTCACGTGATCACAGCCCCAGGCTCGGAAGAACGCACTCAAATCTTGCGGGGCCACTGTCCGTTGCGTGAGAAACAGCATCTAAGTTCATCTGACTTTAGGCGTAACACGGGAACACACACGCAAATTCCGGGGGGAACTCTGGCCCAGTTAGCGAGATCCAGAAGCAATCCCCAGGGGGTTGAAATCCAATTGTCATTAGAACGAAACCAAATCCCTGAGGTCTCACCCCAGTCAGGGGTCTCAAGCAATTAAACTCATGGGATCGCAGTCTAAACTTTGGAGGCCCTGACCCACATCTCATGAGATCTCAGGCCCTGCCTGCGAGTTCCTGGAAACACGTGTCGGCATATCCGTCCAAATATCGGAAGAGCTATGGAAATGTCCTGAGTTGTCAGGAATGATCAGAGAGATCGAGAGGCACCTGTCTCGTTGTTCTCAGGGCGAATCTCACGAGGAATCTCCGAATCTGGTGGAATCTCCGGTCCGTTCGGCCACTGGCAGGGCCCGAGGTCACCGGATCGTAGTCCAGACCTCCCCAGAACTCAACCAAATCTCTTGAGACCTCGGGCGCAGTCAGTGAGCGGCAGGGCAAAGCTCGCCCCTTCTCAGTCCAAACCTAGGGGACCACATGCAATGTTCGAGCACTGTCGGGCCCAGTCAGGGAGATTCGGGATCAAATATGGTGTCTCCTCCGTCCAAGCCTCGGAAGAACTCACTCAAAACTCCTGGGATCTCGGGGAGCTCTGTGGGACAGAGAGCACCTGACTTCAGGGGAGCTCCGTCCAAATCTCGGGACGGCTCATGCAAATCTGCCGTGATCCCATACCCAGTCCTCGAGATCCAGGGGGCAATGCTCACGTGATTTCCATCCCAATTTCAGGAGGGGCCCTGAAGTTCCAGAGCGCTCAGGTCCGGATATCAAGGCCCGGGTTCCAACCCCGCGTGGTTTCAGGCCAAATCTTGGGGGGAACAAACCGCAAGTCATGGCAGCACAGGCCCCCTCTGCAGTACCGGGGGGCAAAATTCTCGTGCTTTTAGTCTGCATCTCGGAAGAGCGCCTCCAAACCGCAGGAGACCACGGAGCCAGGCAGCCAGATGGAAGGGCAAATCAAATGGCATCCCAGCCCACGTCTGGGGACACCTGGCCCCCAGGGAACGAGGTCTCCGGCCTTGGGGAGGATAAGGAGGTCGCTTGGCTCAAGATAGCCGTCCAAATCTCGGTAGAACTGCGCGAATCCCCGGAGATCTCAGGAAAAGTCAGCGAGACCCAGGGACACACGGCACGTGATCTCCGTCGGCATCGCGTTCGAGATCTCCCAACGACGTTGGAGCTCTGGCCCGTTCCTCTAAAACCTGTGGCCACGTGCGCCGTTTCTGAGTTCAAATGTCGACAGAGCTCCACAAACCCTCTTGAGACCTCGGCCCCTTTCCGTGAGATCCGGGGGCGAATCTCAGCTGCTCTCAGTCCAAATCTCGGGAGGTGTCCTCCCCAGCTTCAGGGTTCTCGGGGCTTTTCAGGGAGATTCACAGGCAAACCTCCCGTGATCTCCGGTCGGAGGCGCTGACTCCAATCCTTCGGGATCTCAGGCCAAGGCCTCTCTGTTAGACCGAGGGTTCAACTTCAGCATATCTCAGTCCAAATCTCGGGAGTACTCCTCCAAACCGCGGTCGATCCCAGTCACCTCAGGGAGACCCAGTGTCCAACTCCTGAGCTCTCAATCACCTTTGCGGCAGAACTCATCCAATGCTCCTGAGTGCTCACGTCCGGACGGTGCGAACCAGGCTCCAAACCTGAGTGCTTTCGGGCGAACCTTGGAGAACAACCCCCATCTCGTCAAACCTCAGGATGCCTCAGTGGCTTCCGCGGGCAATTCGCGGAGGACCTGAATCCCATTCTCAGCAGTGCTTGTCGACATCTCGTCGGACCTCAGGCCCTGGAAGCCAGATCCAGGGCCAAATTCCATGGGGCCACAGTCCAAACCTCGGAACACCGGATCCAAATCCCGTGAGAACTCAGGCCTGATCGGCCACTCCCAGGCAAACATCTCGGTTAGGTGTCCGTATCTCAGGACAACTGTGCCAAAGTCTCGGAATGTCAGGTGTACTCGACGAGATCCAGGGGTACATGTCACGTGGTCTCCGTCTGAATGTGCCCCGCCACCTCCGACACTTGGGAGAGTGCTGGTCCAATCCGTGGATGCCAGGAGCCAGTCTCGTGGGATCTGATTCCAAATCGAGCCAGAACTCGTCAAAACCTCTTGAGTGTTTGCGCCCAAGTTAGGGGATCCCGATGCCACTCCGGGGTGATCTCGGCCGATGCCCAGGAGAACCCATCCAAATGTCAACAAACCCTGGCCCTGTCAGGGAGATTCACGGGCATATGTCACGTGATCACGGCCCCAGCCTCGGAAGAACGCACTCAAGTCTCCTGGGGCCACCGGCCATTGGATGAGAAACAGCATCTAAGTTCATCAGACTTCAGGTAAAACGCGGGAATGCTCAGGCAAATCTCGTGGGGATCTCTGTCCCAGTTAGCGAGATCCAGAAGCAATCCCAAGGGGGTTGAAAT
The DNA here is from genome assembly GCF_029215605.1 of Mirounga angustirostris. Taxonomy (NCBI): domain Eukaryota; kingdom Metazoa; phylum Chordata; class Mammalia; order Carnivora; family Phocidae; genus Mirounga; species Mirounga angustirostris. Next base: position 95,428 of record NW_026991860.1, read on the forward strand.
CCAATTGTCATTAGAACGGAGCCAAAACCCTGAGGTCTCACCCCAGTCAGGGGTCTCGAGCAGATAAACTCATGGGATCGCAGTCTAAATTTTGGAGGCCCTGACCCACATCTCAAGAGATCTCAAGCCCTGCATGCGAGTTCCCAGACACACGTTTCGGCATATCCGTCCAAAACTCGGAAGAGATATGGATATGTCCTGAGATGTCAGGAATGATCAGAGAGATGGTGAGGCACCTGTCTCGTTGATCTTAGTGCGAATCTCGTGAGGAATCTCCGAATCTGGTGGAATCTCCCATCTGTTCGGCCACTCGCAGGACCCGAGGTTACCGGATCGTAGTCCGGACCTCCCCAGAACTCATCCAAATCTCTTGAGACCTCGGGCGCAGTCAGTGAGCTGCAGGGCATAGCTCGCCCCTTCTCAGTCCAAACCGAGGGGACCACATGCAATGTTCGAGTGCTGTCGGGCCCAGTCAGGGAGATTCGGGGTCAAATCTGGCGTCTCCTCCGTCCATGCGTCGGAGGAACGCACTCAATGCTCCTGGGATCTCGGGGAGCTCTATGGGACAAAGAGCGTCTGACTTCAGGGGAGCTCCATCCAAATCTCGGGACGGCTCATGCAAATCTGGTGTGATCCCATGCCCAGTCCTCGAGTTCCAGGGGGCAATGCTCACATGATCTCCATCCCAATTTCAGGAGGGGCCCTGCAGATCCAGAGCGCTCACGTCAAGACATCAAGGCCCCGGTAACGAACCCGCGTGGTTTCAGGCCAAGTCTTGGGGGGAACAAACAGCAAGTCATGGCAGCACAGGCCCCCTCTGCAAGACCCGGGGGCAAACCTCTCATGGTTTTAGTCTGCATCTCGGGAGAGCGCCTCCAAACCGCAGGATACAACGGGGCCAGGCAGCGAGATGGAAAGACAAACCAAGTGGGATCCCAGCACACGTCTGGGGACACCTGGCCCCAATGGAACAAGATCTCGGGCCTTGTGGAGGTTATGGAGGTCGCTTGGCTCAGGATAGTCGTCCAAATCTCGGTAGAACTGCGCGAATGCCCTGAGGTCTCAGGAAACGTCAGCGAGACCCAGGGAGACACGCACATGATCTCCGTCGACATCGCGTTTGCAATCTCCCAACCTCGTGGGAGCTCTGGTGCGTTCCACTACAACCTGTGGCTACGTGCACCGTTTCGGATTTCAAATGTCGCCAGAGCTCCTCAAACCATCTTGAGACTTCGACCCCTTTCGGTGAGATCCGGGGGCGAATCTCAGCTGATCTCAGTCCAAATCTCGGGAGGTCTCCTCCCCAGCTTCAGGGTTCTCGGACAATTTCAGGGAGATTCACAGGCAAAACTCCCATGATCTCCGGTCGGATGCGCTGACTCCAACCCACGGGATCTCAGGCCAAGGCCTCTCTGTTAGACACAGGGTTCAACTTCACAAATCTCAGTCCAAATCTCGGGAGAAAGCCTCCAAACCTCGGTCGACCCCGGTCACCATCAGGGCGACCCAGAGCCCAACTCCTGAGCTCTCAATCACCTTTGCAGCAGAACCCACCCAATGCCCCTGAGTCCTCACGTCCGGACGGTGCGAACCAGGCTCCAAACCTGAGTGCTTTCGTGCGAACCTTGGAGAACAAACCCCATCTTGTCAAAGCTCGGGACCCCTCAGTGGCTTCCGAGGGCAATTCGCAGGGGACCTGAATCCAATTCTCAGGAGTGCTCGTCGACATCTCATGGGACCACAGGCCCAGGAAGCCAGATCCAGGGCCAAATCTCATGGGGCCGCAGTCCACACCTCGGAACACCGGATCCAAATCCTGTGAGAACTCAGGACCCGTCGGACTCTCCCAGGCAAACGTCTCCGTGTAGGTGTCCGAATCTCAGGACAACTGTGCCAAAGCCTCGAAATGTCAGGTGTACTCGCCGAGATCGAGGGGCACATGTCACGTGGTCTCCGTCTGAATGAGGCTCGCCACCTCCGACACTTGTGAGAACGCTGGTCCAATCCGTGAATGCCAGGAGCCAGTCTCGTGGGATCGGATTCCAAATCGAGCTGGAACTCGTCAAAATCTCTTTAGTGGTTTGTGCCCAAGTTATGGAATCCGGGTGATCTCAGCCAAAGTCCAGGAGAACTCATTCAAATGTCAAGAACCCCTGGCCCTGTCAGGGAGATTCACGGACATATGTCACGTGATCACAGCCCCAGGCTCGGAAGAACGCACTCAAATCTTGCGGGGCCACTGTCCGTTGCGTGATAAACAGCATCTAAGTTCATCTGACTTTAGGCGTAACACGGGAACACACACGCAAATTCCGGGGGGACCTCTGGCCCAGTTAGCGAGATCCAGAAGCAATCCCCAGGGGGTTGAAATCCAATTGTCATTAGAACGAAACCAAATCCCTGAGGTCTCACCCCAGTCAGGGGTCTCAAGCAATTAAACTCATGGGATCGCAGTCTAAACTTTGGAGGCCCTGACCCACATCTCATGAGATCTCAGGCCCTGCCTGCGAGTTCCTGGAAACACGTGTCGGCATATCCGTCCAAATATCGGAAGAGCTATGGAAATGTCCTGAGTTGTCAGGAATGATCAGAGAGATCGAGAGGCACCTGTCTCGTTGTTCTCAGGGCGAATCTCACGAGGAATCTCCGAATCTGGTGGAATCTCCGGTCCGTTCGGCCACTGGCAGGGCCCGAGGTCACCGGATCGTAGTCCAGACCTCCCCAGAACTCAACCAAATCTCTTGAGACCTCGGGCGCAGTCAGTGAGCGGCAGGGCAAAGCTCGCCCCTTCTCAGTCCAAACCTAGGGGACCACATGCAATGTTCGAGCACTGTCGGGCCCAGTCAGGGAGATTCGGGATCAAATATGGTGTCTCCTCCGTCCAAGCCTCGGAAGAACTCACTCAAAACTCCTGGGATCTCGGGGAGCTCTGTGGGACAGAGAGCACCTGACTTCAGGGGAGCTCCGTCCAAATCTCGGGACGGCTCATGCAAATCTGCCGTGATCCCATACCCAGTCCTCGAGATCCAGGGGGCAATGCTCACGTGATTTCCATCCCAATTTCAGGAGGGGCCCTGAAGTTCCAGAGCGCTCAGGTCCGGATATCAAGGCCCGGGTTCCAACCCCGCGTGGTTTCAGGCCAAATCTTGGGGGGAACAAACCGCAAGTCATGGCAGCACAGGCCCCCTCTGCAGTACCGGGGGGCAAAATTCTCGTGCTTTTAGTCTGCATCTCGGAAGAGCGCCTCCAAACCGCAGGAGACCACGGAGCCAGGCAGCCAGATGGAAGGGCAAATCAAATGGGATCCCAGCCCACGTCTGGGGACACCTGGCCCCCAGGGAACGAGGTCTCCGGCCTTGGGGAGGATAAGGAGGTCGCTTGGCTCAAGATAGCCGTCCAAATCTCGGTAGAACTGCGCGAATCCCCGGAGATCTCAGGAAAAGTCAGCGAGACCCAGGGACACACGGCACGTGATCTCCGTCGGCATCGCGTTCGAGATCTCCCAACGACGTTGGAGCTCTGGCCCGTTCCTCTAAAACCTGTGGCCACGTGCGCCGTTTCTGAGTTCAAATGTCGACAGAGCTCCACAAACCCTCTTGAGACCTCGGCCCCTTTCCGTGAGATCCGGGGGCGAATCTCAGCTGCTCTCAGTCCAAATCTCGGGAGGTGTCCTCCCCAGCTTCAGGGTTCTCGGGGCTTTTCAGGGAGATTCACAGGCAAACCTCCCGTGATCTCCGGTCGGAGGCGCTGACTCCAATCCTTCGGGATCTCAGGCCAAGGCCTCTCTGTTAGACCGAGGGTTCAACTTCAGCATATCTCAGTCCAAATCTCGGGAGTACTCCTCCAAACCGCGGTCGATCCCAGTCACCTCAGGGAGACCCAGTGTCCAACTCCTGAGCTCTCAATCACCTTTGCGGCAGAACTCATCCAATGCTCCTGAGTGCTCACGTCCGGACGGTGCGAACCAGGCTCCAAACCTGAGTGCTTTCGGGCGAACCTTGGAGAACAACCCCCATCTCGTCAAACCTCAGGATGCCTCAGTGGCTTCCGCGGGCAATTCGCGGAGGACCTGAATCCCATTCTCAGCAGTGCTTGTCGACATCTCGTCGGACCTCAGGCCCTGGAAGCCAGATCCAGGGCCAAATTCCATGGGGCCACAGTCCAAACCTCGGAACACCGGATCCAAATCCCGTGAGAACTCAGGCCTGATCGGCCACTCCCAGGCAAACATCTCGGTTAGGTGTCCGTATCTCAGGACAACTGTGCCAAAGTCTCGGAATGTCAGGTGTACTCGACGAGATCCAGGGGTACATGTCACGTGGTCTCCGTCTGAATGTGCCCCGCCACCTCCGACACTTGGGAGAGTGCTGGTCCAATCCGTGGATGCCAGGAGCCAGTCTCGTGGGATCTGATTCCAAATCGAGCCAGAACTCGTCAAAACCTCTTGAGTGTTTGCGCCCAAGTTAGGGGATCCCGATGCCACTCCGGGGTGATCTCGGCCGATGCCCAGGAGAACCCATCCAAATGTCAACAAACCCTGGCCCTGTCAGGGAGATTCACGGGCATATGTCACGTGATCACGGCCCCAGCCTCGGAAGAACGCACTCAAGTCTCCTGGGGCCACCGGCCATTGGATGAGAAACAGCATCTAAGTTCATCAGACTTCAGGTAAAACGCGGGAATGCTCAGGCAAATCTCGTGGGGATCTCTGGCCCAGTTAGCGAGATCCAGAAGCAATCCCAAGGGGGTTGAAATCCAATTGTCATTAGAACGGAGCCAAAACCCTGAGGTCTCACCCCAGTCAGGGGTCTCGAGCAGATAAACTCATGGGATCGCAGTCTAAATTTTGGAGGCCCTGACCCACATCTCAAGAGATCTCAAGCCCTGCATGCGAGTTCCCAGACACACGTTTCGGCATATCCGTCCAAAACTCGGAAGAGATATGGATATGTCCTGAGATGTCAGGAATGATCAGAGAGATGGTGAGGCACCTGTCTCGTTGATCTTAGTGCGAATCTCGTGAGGAATCTCCGAATCTGGTGGAATCTCCCATCTGTTCGGCCACTCGCAGGACCCGAGGTTACCGGATCGTAGTCCGGACCTCCCCAGAACTCATCCAAATCTCTTGAGACCTCGGGCGCAGTCAGTGAGCTGCAGGGCATAGCTCGCCCCTTCTCAGTCCAAACCGAGGGGACCACATGCAATGTTCGAGTGCTGTCGGGCCCAGTCAGGGAGATTCGGGGTCAAATCTGGCGTCTCCTCCGTCCATGCGTCGGAGGAACGCACTCAATGCTCCTGGGATCTCGGGGAGCTCTATGGGACAAAGAGCGTCTGACTTCAGGGGAGCTCCATCCAAATCTCGGGACGGCTCATGCAAATCTGGTGTGATCCCATGCCCAGTCCTCGAGTTCCAGGGGGCAATGCTCACATGATCTCCATCCCAATTTCAGGAGGGGCCCTGCAGATCCAGAGCGCTCATGTCAAGACATCAAGGCCCCGGTAACGAACCCGCGTGGTTTCAGGCCAAGTCTTGGGGGGAACAAACAGCAAGTCATGGCAGCACAGGCCCCCTCTGCAAGACCCGGGGGCAAACCTCTCATGGTTTTAGTCTGCATCTCGGGAGAGCGCCTCCAAACCGCAGGATACAACGGGGCCAGGCAGCGAGATGGAAAGACAAACCAAGTGGGATCCCAGCACACGTCTGGGGACACCTGGCCCCAATGGAACAAGATCTCGGGCCTTGTGGAGGTTATGGAGGTCGCTTGGCTCAGGATAGTCGTCCAAATCTCGGTAGAACTGCGCGAATGCCCTGAGGTCTCAGGAAACGTCAGCGAGACCCAGGGAGACACGCACATGATCTCCGTCGACATCGCGTTTGCAATCTCCCAACCTCGTGGGAGCTCTGGTGCGTTCCACTACAACCTGTGGCTACGTGCACCGTTTCGGATTTCAAATGTCGCCAGAGCTCCTCAAACCATCTTGAGACTTCGACCCCTTTCGGTGAGATCCGGGGGCGAATCTCAGCTGATCTCAGTCCAAATCTCGGGAGGTCTCCTCCCCAGCTTCAGGGTTCTCGGACAATTTCAGGGAGATTCACAGGCAAAACTCCCATGATCTCCGGTCGGATGCGCTGACTCCAACCCACGGGATCTCAGGCCAAGGCCTCTCTGTTAGACACAGGGTTCAACTTCACAAATCTCAGTCCAAATCTCGGGAGAAAGCCTCCAAACCTCGGTCGACCCCGGTCACCATCAGGGCGACCCAGGGCCCAACTCCTGAGCTCTCAATCACCTTTGCAGCAGAACCCACCCAATGCCCCTGAGTCCTCACGTCCGGACGGTGCGAACCAGGCTCCAAACCTGAGTGCTTTCGTGCGAACCTTGGAGAACAAACCCCATCTTGTCAAAGCTCGGGACCCCTCAGTGGCTTCCGAGGGCAATTCGCAGGGGACCTGAATCCAATTCTCAGGAGTGCTCGTCGACATCTCATGGGACCACAGGCCCAGGAAGCCAGATCCAGGGCCAAATCTCATGGGGCCGCAGTCCACACCTCGGAACACCGGATCCAAATCCTGTGAGAACTCAGGACCCGTCGGACTCTCCCAGGCAAACGTCTCCGTGTAGGTGTCCGAATCTCAGGACAACTGTGCCAAAGCCTCGAAATGTCAGGTGTACTCGCCGAGATCGAGGGGCACATGTCACGTGGTCTCCGTCTGAATGAGGCTCGCCACCTCCGACACTTGTGAGAACGCTGGTCCAATCCGTGAATGCCAGGAGCCAGTCTCGTGGGATCGGATTCCAAATCGAGCTGGAACTCGTCAAAATCTCTTTAGTGGTTTGTGCCCAAGTTATGGAATCCGGGTGATCTCAGCCAAAGTCCAGGAGAACTCATTCAAATGTCAAGAACCCCTGGCCCTGTCAGGGAGATTCACGGACATATGTCACGTGATCACAGCCCCAGGCTCGGAAGAACGCACTCAAATCTTGCGGGGCCACTGTCCGTTGCGTGAGAAACAGCATCTAAGTTCATCTGACTTTAGGCGTAACACGGGAACACACACGCAAATTCCGGGGGGAACTCTGGCCCAGTTAGCGAGATCCAGAAGCAATCCCCAGGGGGTTGAAATCCAATTGTCATTAGAACGAAACCAAATCCCTGAGGTCTCACCCCAGTCAGGGGTCTCAAGCAATTAAACTCATGGGATCGCAGTCTAAACTTTGGAGGCCCTGACCCACATCTCATGAGATCTCAGGCCCTGCCTGCGAGTTCCTGGAAACACGTGTCGGCATATCCGTCCAAATATCGGAAGAGCTATGGAAATGTCCTGAGTTGTCAGGAATGATCAGAGAGATCGAGAGGCACCTGTCTCGTTGTTCTCAGGGCGAATCTCACGAGGAATCTCCGAATCTGGTGGAATCTCCGGTCCGTTCGGCCACTGGCAGGGCCCGAGGTCACCGGATCGTAGTCCAGACCTCCCCAGAACTCAACCAAATCTCTTGAGACCTCGGGCGCAGTCAGTGAGCGGCAGGGCAAAGCTCGCCCCTTCTCAGTCCAAACCTAGGGGACCACATGCAATGTTCGAGCACTGTCGGGCCCAGTCAGGGAGATTCGGGATCAAATATGGTGTCTCCTCCGTCCAAGCCTCGGAAGAACTCACTCAAAACTCCTGGGATCTCGGGGAGCTCTGTGGGACAGAGAGCACCTGACTTCAGGGGAGCTCCGTCCAAATCTCGGGACGGCTCATGCAAATCTGCCGTGATCCCATACCCAGTCCTCGAGATCCAGGGGGCAATGCTCACGTGATTTCCATCCCAATTTCAGGAGGGGCCCTGAAGTTCCAGAGCGCTCAGGTCCGGATATCAAGGCCCGGGTTCCAACCCCGCGTGGTTTCAGGCCAAATCTTGGGGGGAACAAACCGCAAGTCATGGCAGCACAGGCCCCCTCTGCAGTACCGGGGGGCAAAATTCTCGTGCTTTTAGTCTGCATCTCGGAAGAGCGCCTCCAAACCGCAGGAGACCACGGAGCCAGGCAGCCAGATGGAAGGGCAAATCAAATGGCATCCCAGCCCACGTCTGGGGACACCTGGCCCCCAGGGAACGAGGTCTCCGGCCTTGGGGAGGATAAGGAGGTCGCTTGGCTCAAGATAGCCGTCCAAATCTCGGTAGAACTGCGCGAATCCCCGGAGATCTCAGGAAAAGTCAGCGAGACCCAGGGACACACGGCACGTGATCTCCGTCGGCATCGCGTTCGAGATCTCCCAACGACGTTGGAGCTCTGGCCCGTTCCTCTAAAACCTGTGGCCACGTGCGCCGTTTCTGAGTTCAAATGTCGACAGAGCTCCACAAACCCTCTTGAGACCTCGGCCCCTTTCCGTGAGATCCGGGGGCGAATCTCAGCTGCTCTCAGTCCAAATCTCGGGAGGTGTCCTCCCCAGCTTCAGGGTTCTCGGGGCTTTTCAGGGAGATTCACAGGCAAACCTCCCGTGATCTCCGGTCGGAGGCGCTGACTCCAATCCTTCGGGATCTCAGGCCAAGGCCTCTCTGTTAGACCGAGGGTTCAACTTCAGCATATCTCAGTCCAAATCTCGGGAGTACTCCTCCAAACCGCGGTCGATCCCAGTCACCTCAGGGAGACCCAGTGTCCAACTCCTGAGCTCTCAATCACCTTTGCGGCAGAACTCATCCAATGCTCCTGAGTGCTCACGTCCGGACGGTGCGAACCAGGCTCCAAACCTGAGTGCTTTCGGGCGAACCTTGGAGAACAACCCCCATCTCGTCAAACCTCAGGATGCCTCAGTGGCTTCCGCGGGCAATTCGCGGAGGACCTGAATCCCATTCTCAGCAGTGCTTGTCGACATCTCGTCGGACCTCAGGCCCTGGAAGCCAGATCCAGGGCCAAATTCCATGGGGCCACAGTCCAAACCTCGGAACACCGGATCCAAATCCCGTGAGAACTCAGGCCTGATCGGCCACTCCCAGGCAAACATCTCGGTTAGGTGTCCGTATCTCAGGACAACTGTGCCAAAGTCTCGGAATGTCAGGTGTACTCGACGAGATCCAGGGGTACATGTCACGTGGTCTCCGTCTGAATGTGCCCCGCCACCTCCGACACTTGGGAGAGTGCTGGTCCAATCCGTGGATGCCAGGAGCCAGTCTCGTGGGATCTGATTCCAAATCGAGCCAGAACTCGTCAAAACCTCTTGAGTGTTTGCGCCCAAGTTAGGGGATCCCGATGCCACTCCGGGGTGATCTCGGCCGATGCCCAGGAGAACCCATCCAAATGTCAACAAACCCTGGCCCTGTCAGGGAGATTCACGGGCATATGTCACGTGATCACGGCCCCAGCCTCGGAAGAACGCACTCAAGTCTCCTGGGGCCACCGGCCATTGGATGAGAAACAGCATCTAAGTTCATCAGACTTCAGGTAAAACGCGGGAATGCTCAGGCAAATCTCGTGGGGATCTCTGTCCCAGTTAGCGAGATCCAGAAGCAATCCCAAGGGGGTTGAAATCCAATTGTCATTAGAACGGAGCCAAAACCCTGAGGTCTCACCCCAGTCAGGGGTCTCGAGCAGATAAACTCATGGGATCGCAGTCTAAATTTTGGAGGCCCTGACCCACATCTCAAGAGATCTCAAGCCCTGCATGCGAGTTCCCAGACACACGTTTCGGCATATCCGTCCAAAACTCGGAAGAGATATGGATATGTCCTGAGATGTCAGGAATGATCAGAGAGATGGTGAGGCACCTGTCTCGTTGATCTTAGTGCGAATCTCGTGAGGAATCTCCGAATCTGGTGGAATCTCCCATCTGTTCGGCCACTCGCAGGACCCGAGGTTACCGGATCGTAGTCCGGACCTCCCCAGAACTCATCCAAATCTCTTGAGACCTCGGGCGCAGTCAGTGAGCTGCAGGGCATAGCTCGCCCCTTCTCAGTCCAAACCGAGGGGACCACATGCAATGTTCGAGTGCTGTCGGGCCCAGTCAGGGAGATTCGGGGTCAAATCTGGCGTCTCCTCCGTCCATGCGTCGGAGGAACGCACTCAATGCTCCTGGGATCTCGGGGAGCTCTATGGGACAAAGAGCGTCTGACTTCAGGGGAGCTCCATCCAAATCTCGGGACGGCTCATGCAAATCTGGTGTGATCCCATGCCCAGTCCTCGAGTTCCAGGGGGCAATGCTCACATGATCTCCATCCCAATTTCAGGAGGGGCCCTGCAGATCCAGAGCGCTCACGTCAAGACATCAAGGCCCCGGTAACGAACCCGCGTGGTTTCAGGCCAAGTCTTGGGGGGAACAAACAGCAAGTCATGGCAGCACAGGCCCCCTCTGCAAGACCCGGGGGCAAACCTCTCATGGTTTTAGTCTGCATCTCGGGAGAGCGCCTCCAAACCGCAGGATACAACGGGGCCAGGCAGCGAGATGGAAAGACAAACCAAGTGGGATCCCAGCACACGTCTGGGGACACCTGGCCCCAATGGAACAAGATCTCGGGCCTTGTGGAGGTTATGGAGGTCGCTTGGCTCAGGATAGTCGTCCAAATCTCGGTAGAACTGCGCGAATGCCCTGAGGTCTCAGGAAACGTCAGCGAGACCCAGGGAGACACGCACATGATCTCCGTCGACATCGCGTTTGCAATCTCCCAACCTCGTGGGAGCTCTGGTGCGTTCCACTACAACCTGTGGCTACGTGCACCGTTTCGGATTTCAAATGTCGCCAGAGCTCCTCAAACCATCTTGAGACTTCGACCCCTTTCGGTGAGATCCGGGGGCGAATCTCAGCTGATCTCAGTCCAAATCTCGGGAGGTCTCCTCCCCAGCTTCAGGGTTCTCGGACAATTTCAGGGAGATTCACAGGCAAAACTCCCATGATCTCCGGTCGGATGCGCTGACTCCAACCCACGGGATCTCAGGCCAAGGCCTCTCTGTTAGACACAGGGTTCAACTTCACAAATCTCAGTCCAAATCTCGGGAGAAAGCCTCCAAACCTCGGTCGACCCCGGTCACCATCAGGGCGACCCAGAGCCCAACTCCTGAGCTCTCAATCACCTTTGCAGCAGAACCCACCCAATGCCCCTGAGTCCTCACGTCCGGACGGTGCGAACCAGGCTCCAAACCTGAGTGCTTTCGTGCGAACCTTGGAGAACAAACCCCATCTTGTCAAAGCTCGGGACCCCTCAGTGGCTTCCGAGGGCAATTCGCAGGGGACCTGAATCCAATTCTCAGGAGTGCTCGTCGACATCTCATGGGACCACAGGCCCAGGAAGCCAGATCCAGGGCCAAATCTCATGGGGCCGCAGTCCACACCTCGGAACACCGGATCCAAATCCTGTGAGAACTCAGGACCCGTCGGACTCTCCCAGGCAAACGTCTCCGTGTAGGTGTCCGAATCTCAGGACAACTGTGCCAAAGCCTCGAAATGTCAGGTGTACTCGCCGAGATCGAGGGGCACATGTCACGTGGTCTCCGTCTGAATGAGGCTCGCCACCTCCGACACTTGTGAGAACGCTGGTCCAATCCGTGAATGCCAGGAGCCAGTCTCGTGGGATCGGATTCCAAATCGAGCTGGAACTCGTCAAAATCTCTTTAGTGGTTTGTGCCCAAGTTATGGAATCCGGGTGATCTCAGCCAAAGTCCAGGAGAACTCATTCAAATGTCAAGAACCCCTGGCCCTGTCAGGGAGATTCACGGACATATGTCACGTGATCACAGCCCCAGGCTCGGAAGAACGCACTCAAATCTTGCGGGGCCACTGTCCGTTGCGTGATAAACAGCATCTAAGTTCATCTGACTTTAGGCGTAACACGGGAACACACACGCAAATTCCGGGGGGACCTCTGGCCCAGTTAGCGAGATCCAGAAGCAATCCCCAGGGGGTTGAAATCCAATTGTCATTAGAACGAAACCAAATCCCTGAGGTCTCACCCCAGTCAGGGGTCTCAAGCAATTAAACTCATGGGATCGCAGTCTAAACTTTGGAGGCCCTGACCCACATCTCATGAGATCTCAGGCCCTGCCTGCGAGTTCCTGGAAACACGTGTCGGCATATCCGTCCAAATATCGGAAGAGCTATGGAAATGTCCTGAGTTGTCAGGAATGATCAGAGAGATCGAGAGGCACCTGTCTCGTTGTTCTCAGGGCGAATCTCACGAGGAATCTCCGAATCTGGTGGAATCTCCGGTCCGTTCGGCCACTGGCAGGGCCCGAGGTCACCGGATCGTAGTCCAGACCTCCCCAGAACTCAACCAAATCTCTTGAGACCTCGGGCGCAGTCAGTGAGCGGCAGGGCAAAGCTCGCCCCTTCTCAGTCCAAACCTAGGGGACCACATGCAATGTTCGAGCACTGTCGGGCCCAGTCAGGGAGATTCGGGATCAAATATGGTGTCTCCTCCGTCCAAGCCTCGGAAGAACTCACTCAAAACTCCTGGGATCTCGGGGAGCTCTGTGGGACAGAGAGCACCTGACTTCAGGGGAGCTCCGTCCAAATCTCGGGACGGCTCATGCAAATCTGCCGTGATCCCATACCCAGTCCTCGAGATCCAGGGGGCAATGCTCACGTGATTTCCATCCCAATTTCAGGAGGGGCCCTGAAGTTCCAGAGCGCTCAGGTCCGGATATCAAGGCCCGGGTTCCAACCCCGCGTGGTTTCAGGCCAAATCTTGGGGGGAACAAACCGCAAGTCATGGCAGCACAGGCCCCCTCTGCAGTACCGGGGGGCAAAATTCTCGTGCTTTTAGTCTGCATCTCGGAAGAGCGCCTCCAAACCGCAGGAGACCACGGAGCCAGGCAGCCAGATGGAAGGGCAAATCAAATGGGATCCCAGCCCACGTCTGGGGACACCTGGCCCCCAGGGAACGAGGTCTCCGGCCTTGGGGAGGATAAGGAGGTCGCTTGGCTCAAGATAGCCGTCCAAATCTCGGTAGAACTGCGCGAATCCCCGGAGATCTCAGGAAAAGTCAGCGAGACCCAGGGACACACGGCACGTGATCTCCGTCGGCATCGCGTTCGAGATCTCCCAACGACGTTGGAGCTCTGGCCCGTTCCTCTAAAACCTGTGGCCACGTGCGCCGTTTCTGAGTTCAAATGTCGACAGAGCTCCACAAACCCTCTTGAGACCTCGGCCCCTTTCCGTGAGATCCGGGGGCGAATCTCAGCTGCTCTCAGTCCAAATCTCGGGAGGTGTCCTCCCCAGCTTCAGGGTTCTCGGGGCTTTTCAGGGAGATTCACAGGCAAACCTCCCGTGATCTCCGGTCGGAGGCGCTGACTCCAATCCTTCGGGATCTCAGGCCAAGGCCTCTCTGTTAGACCGAGGGTTCAACTTCAGCATATCTCAGTCCAAATCTCGGGAGTACTCCTCCAAACCGCGGTCGATCCCAGTCACCTCAGGGAGACCCAGTGTCCAACTCCTGAGCTCTCAATCACCTTTGCGGCAGAACTCATCCAATGCTCCTGAGTGCTCACGTCCGGACGGTGCGAACCAGGCTCCAAACCTGAGTGCTTTCGGGCGAACCTTGGAGAACAACCCCCATCTCGTCAAACCTCAGGATGCCTCAGTGGCTTCCGCGGGCAATTCGCGGAGGACCTGAATCCCATTCTCAGCAGTGCTTGTCGACATCTCGTCGGACCTCAGGCCCTGGAAGCCAGATCCAGGGCCAAATTCCATGGGGCCACAGTCCAAACCTCGGAACACCGGATCCAAATCCCGTGAGAACTCAGGCCTGATCGGCCACTCCCAGGCAAACATCTCGGTTAGGTGTCCGTATCTCAGGACAACTGTGCCAAAGTCTCGGAATGTCAGGTGTACTCGACGAGATCCAGGGGTACATGTCACGTGGTCTCCGTCTGAATGTGCCCCGCCACCTCCGACACTTGGGAGAGTGCTGGTCCAATCCGTGGATGCCAGGAGCCAGTCTCGTGGGATCTGATTCCAAATCGAGCCAGAACTCGTCAAAACCTCTTGAGTGTTTGCGCCCAAGTTAGGGGATCCCGATGCCACTCCGGGGTGATCTCGGCCGATGCCCAGGAGAACCCATCCAAATGTCAACAAACCCTGGCCCTGTCAGGGAGATTCACGGGCATATGTCACGTGATCACGGCCCCAGCCTCGGAAGAACGCACTCAAGTCTCCTGGGGCCACCGGCCATTGGATGAGAAACAGCATCTAAGTTCATCAGACTTCAGGTAAAACGCGGGAATGCTCAGGCAAATCTCGTGGGGATCTCTGGCCCAGTTAGCGAGATCCAGAAGCAATCCCAAGGGGGTTGAAATCCAATTGTCATTAGAACGGAGCCAAAACCCTGAGGTCTCACCCCAGTCAGGGGTCTCGAGCAGATAAACTCATGGGATCGCAGTCTAAATTTTGGAGGCCCTGACCCACATCTCAAGAGATCTCAAGCCCTGCATGCGAGTTCCCAGACACACGTTTCGGCATATCCGTCCAAAACTCGGAAGAGATATGGATATGTCCTGAGATGTCAGGAATGATCAGAGAGATGGTGAGGCACCTGTCTCGTTGATCTTAGTGCGAATCTCGTGAGGAATCTCCGAATCTGGTGGAATCTCCCATCTGTTCGGCCACTCGCAGGACCCGAGGTTACCGGATCGTAGTCCGGACCTCCCCAGAACTCATCCAAATCTCTTGAGACCTCGGGCGCAGTCAGTGAGCTGCAGGGCATAGCTCGCCCCTTCTCAGTCCAAACCGAGGGGACCACATGCAATGTTCGAGTGCTGTCGGGCCCAGTCAGGGAGATTCGGGGTCAAATCTGGCGTCTCCTCCGTCCATGCGTCGGAGGAACGCACTCAATGCTCCTGGGATCTCGGGGAGCTCTATGGGACAAAGAGCGTCTGACTTCAGGGGAGCTCCATCCAAATCTCGGGACGGCTCATGCAAATCTGGTGTGATCCCATGCCCAGTCCTCGAGTTCCAGGGGGCAATGCTCACATGATCTCCATCCCAATTTCAGGAGGGGCCCTGCAGATCCAGAGCGCTCACGTCAAGACATCAAGGCCCCGGTAACGAACCCGCGTGGTTTCAGGCCAAGTCTTGGGGGGAACAAACAGCAAGTCATGGCAGCACAGGCCCCCTCTGCAAGACCCGGGGGCAAACCTCTCATGGTTTTAGTCTGCATCTCGGGAGAGCGCCTCCAAACCGCAGGATACAACGGGGCCAGGCAGCGAGATGGAAAGACAAACCAAGTGGGATCCCAGCACACGTCTGGGGACACCTGGCCCCAATGGAACAAGATCTCGGGCCTTGTGGAGGTTATGGAGGTCGCTTGGCTCAGGATAGTCGTCCAAATCTCGGTAGAACTGCGCGAATGCCCTGAGGTCTCAGGAAACGTCAGCGAGACCCAGGGAGACACGCACATGATCTCCGTCGACATCGCGTTTGCAATCTCCCAACCTCGTGGGAGCTCTGGTGCGTTCCACTACAACCTGTGGCTACGTGCACCGTTTCGGATTTCAAATGTCGCCAGAGCTCCTCAAACCATCTTGAGACTTCGACCCCTTTCGGTGAGATCCGGGGGCGAATCTCAGCTGATCTCAGTCCAAATCTCGGGAGGTCTCCTCCCCAGCTTCAGGGTTCTCGGACAATTTCAGGGAGATTCACAGGCAAAACTCCCATGATCTCCGGTCGGATGCGCTGACTCCAACCCACGGGATCTCAGGCCAAGGCCTCTCTGTTAGACACAGGGTTCAACTTCACAAATCTCAGTCCAAATCTCGGGAGAAAGCCTCCAAACCTCGGTCGACCCCGGTCACCATCAGGGCGACCCAGGGCCCAACTCCTGAGCTCTCAATCACCTTTGCAGCAGAACCCACCCAATGCCCCTGAGTCCTCACGTCCGGACGGTGCGAACCAGGCTCCAAACCTGAGTGCTTTCGTGCGAACCTTGGAGAACAAACCCCATCTTGTCAAAGCTCGGGACCCCTCAGTGGCTTCCGAGGGCAATTCGCAGGGGACCTGAATCCAATTCTCAGGAGTGCTCGTCGACATCTCATGGGACCACAGGCCCAGGAAGCCAGATCCAGGGCCAAATCTCATGGGACCGCAGTCCACACCTCGGAACACCGGATCCAAATCCTGTGAGAACTCAGGACCCGTCGGACTCTCCCAGGCAAACGTCTCCGTGTAGGTGTCCGAATCTCAGGACAACTGTGCCAAAGCCTCGAAATGTCAGGTGTACTCGCCGAGATCGAGGGGCACATGTCACGTGGTCTCCGTCTGAATGAGGCTCGCCACCTCCGACACTTGTGAGAACGCTGGTCCAATCCGTGAATGCCAGGAGCCAGTCTCGTGGGATCGGATTCCAAATCGAGCTGGAACTCGTCAAAATCTCTTTAGTGGTTTGTGCCCAAGTTATGGAATCCGGGTGATCTCAGCCAAAGTCCAGGAGAACTCATTCAAATGTCAAGAACCCCTGGCCCTGTCAGGGAGATTCACGGACATATGTCACGTGATCACAGCCCCAGGCTCGGAAGAACGCACTCAAATCTTGCGGGGCCACTGTCCGTTGCGTGAGAAACAGCATCTAAGTTCATCTGACTTTAGGCGTAACACGGGAACACACACGCAAATTCCGGGGGGACCTCTGGCCCAGTTAGCGAGATCCAGAAGCAATCCCCAGGGGGTTGAAATCCAATTGTCATTAGAACGAAACCAAATCCCTGAGGTCTCACCCCAGTCAGGGGTCTCAAGCAATTAAACTCATGGGATCGCAGTCTAAATTTTGGAGGCCCTGACCCACATCTCATGAGATCTCAGGCCCTGCCTGCGAGTTCCTGGAAACACGTGTCGGCATATCCGTCCAAATATCGGAAGAGCTATGGAAATGTCCTGAGTTGTCAGGAATGATCAGAGAGATCGAGAGGCACCTGTCTCGTTGTTCTCAGGGCGAATCTCACGAGGAATCTCCGAATCTGGTGGAATCTCCGGTCCGTTCGGCCACTGGCAGGGCCCGAGGTCACCGGATCGTAGTCCAGACCTCCCCAGAACTCAACCAAATCTCTTGAGACCTCGGGCGCAGTCAGTGAGCGGCAGGGCAAAGCTCGCCCCTTCTCAGTCCAAACCTAGGGGACCACATGCAATGTTCGAGCACTGTCGGGCCCAGTCAGGGAGATTCGGGATCAAATATGGTGTCTCCTCCGTCCAAGCCTCGGAAGAACTCACTCAAAACTCCTGGGATCTCGGGGAGCTCTGTGGGACAGAGAGCACCTGACTTCAGGGGAGCTCCGTCCAAATCTCGGGACGGCTCATGCAAATCTGCCGTGATCCCATACCCAGTCCTCGAGATCCAGGGGGCAATGCTCACGTGATTTCCATCCCAATTTCAGGAGGGGCCCTGAAGTTCCAGAGCGCTCAGGTCCGGATATCAAGGCCCGGGTTCCAACCCCGCGTGGTTTCAGGCCAAATCTTGGGGGGAACAAACCGCAAGTCATGGCAGCACAGGCCCCCTCTGCAGTACCGGGGGGCAAAATTCTCGTGCTTTTAGTCTGCATCTCGGAAGAGCGCCTCCAAACCGCAGGAGACCACGGAGCCAGGCAGCCAGATGGAAGGGCAAATCAAATGGGATCCCAGCCCACGTCTGGGGACACCTGGCCCCCAGGGAACGAGGTCTCCGGCCTTGGGGAGGATAAGGAGGTCGCTTGGCTCAAGATAGCCGTCCAAATCTCGGTAGAACTGCGCGAATCCCCGGAGATCTCAGGAAAAGTCAGCGAGACCCAGGGACACACGGCACGTGATCTCCGTCGGCATCGCGTTCGAGATCTCCCAACGACGTTGGAGCTCTGGCCCGTTCCTCTAAAACCTGTGGCCACGTGCGCCGTTTCTGAGTTCAAATGTCGACAGAGCTCCACAAACCCTCTTGAGACCTCGGCCCCTTTCCGTGAGATCCGGGGGCGAATCTCAGCTGCTCTCAGTCCAAATCTCGGGAGGTGTCCTCCCCAGCTTCAGGGTTCTCGGGGCTTTTCAGGGAGATTCACAGGCAAACCTCCCGTGATCTCCGGTCGGAGGCGCTGACTCCAATCCTTCGGGATCTCAGGCCAAGGCCTCTCTGTTAGACCGAGGGTTCAACTTCAGCATATCTCAGTCCAAATCTCGGGAGTACTCCTCCAAACCGCGGTCGATCCCAGTCACCTCAGGGAGACCCAGTGTCCAACTCCTGAGCTCTCAATCACCTTTGCGGCAGAACTCATCCAATGCTCCTGAGTGCTCACGTCCGGACGGTGCGAACCAGGCTCCAAACCTGAGTGCTTTCGGGCGAACCTTGGAGAACAACCCCCATCTCGTCAAACCTCAGGATGCCTCAGTGGCTTCCGCGGGCAATTCGCGGAGGACCTGAATCCCATTCTCAGCAGTGCTTGTCGACATCTCGTCGGACCTCAGGCCCTGGAAGCCAGATCCAGGGCCAAATTCCATGGGGCCACAGTCCAAACCTCGGAACACCGGATCCAAATCCCGTGAGAACACAGGCCTGATCGGCCACTCCCAGGCAAACATCTCGGTTAGGTGTCCGTATCTCAGGACAACTGTGCCAAAGTCTCAGAATGTCAGGTGTACTCGACGAGATCCAGGGGTACATGTCACGTGGTCTCCGTCTGAATGTGCCCCGCCACCTCCGACACTTGGGAGAGTGCTGGTCCAATCCGTGGATGCCAGGAGCCAGTCTCGTGGGATCTGATTCCAAATCGAGCCAGAACTCGTCAAAACCTCTTGAGTGTTTGTGCCCAAGTTAGGGGATCCCGATGCCACTCCGGGGTGATCTCGGCCGATGCCCAGGAGAACCCATCCAAATGTCAACAAACCCTGGCCCTGTCAGGGAGATTCACGGGCATATGTCACGTGATCACGGCCCCAGCCTCGGAAGAACGCACTCAAGTCTCCTGGGGCCACCGGCCATTGGATGAGAAACAGCATCTAAGTTCATCAGACTTCAGGTAAAACGCGGGAATGCTCAGGCAAATCTCGTGGGGATCTCTGGCCCAGTTAGCGAGATCCAGAAGCAATCCCAAGGGGGTTGAAATCCAATTGTCATTAGAACGGAGCCAAAACCCTGAGGTCTCACCCCAGTCAGGGGTCTCGAGCAGATAAACTCATGGGATCGCAGTCTAAATTTTGGAGGCCCTGACCCACATCTCAAGAGATCTCAAGCCCTGCATGCGAGTTCCCAGACACACGTTTCGGCATATCCGTCCAAACCTCGGAAGAGATATGGATATGTCCTGAGATGTCAGGAATGATCAGAGAGATGGTGAGGCACCTGTCTCGTTGATCTTAGTGCGAATCTCGTGAGGAATCTCCGAATCTGGTGGAATCTCCCATCTGTTCGGCCACTCGCAGGACCCGAGGTTACCGGATCGTAGTCCGGACCTCCCCAGAACTCATCCAAATCTCTTGAGACCTCGGGCGCAGTCAGTGAGCTGCAGGGCATAGCTCGCCCCTTCTCAGTCCAAACCGAGGGGACCACATGCAATGTTCGAGTGCTGTCGGGCCCAGTCAGGGAGATTCGGGGTCAAATCTGGCGTCTCCTCCGTCCATGCGTCGGAGGAACGCACTCAATGCTCCTGGGATCTCGGGGAGCTCTATGGGACAAAGAGCGTCTGACTTCAGGGGAGCTCCATCCAAATCTCGGGACGGCTCATGCAAATCTGGTGTGATCCCATGCCCAGTCCTCGAGTTCCAGGGGGCAATGCTCACATGATCTCCATCCCAATTTCAGGAGGGGCCCTGCAGATCCAGAGCGCTCACGTCAAGACATCAAGGCCCCGGTAACGAACCCGCGTGGTTTCAGGCCAAGTCTTGGGGGGAACAAACAGCAAGTCATGGCAGCACAGGCCCCCTCTGCAAGACCCGGGGGCAAACCTCTCATGGTTTTAGTCTGCATCTCGGGAGAGCGCCTCCAAACCGCAGGATACAACGGGGCCAGGCAGCGAGATGGAAAGACAAACCAAGTGGGATCCCAGCACACGTCTGGGGACACCTGGCCCCAATGGAACAAGATCTCGGGCCTTGTGGAGGTTATGGAGGTCGCTTGGCTCAGGATAGTCGTCCAAATCTCGGTAGAACTGCGCGAATGCCCTGAGGTCTCAGGAAACGTCAGCGAGACCCAGGGAGACACGCACATGATCTCCGTCGACATCGCGTTTGCAATCTCCCAACCTCGTGGGAGCTCTGGTGCGTTCCACTACAACCTGTGGCTACGTGCACCGTTTCGGATTTCAAATGTCGCCAGAGCTCCTCAAACCACCTTGAGACTTCGACCCCTTTCGGTGAGATCCGGGGGCGAATCTCAGCTGATCTCAGTCCAAATCTCGGGAGGTCTCCTCCCCAGCTTCAGGGTTCTCGGACAATTTCAGGGAGATTCACAGGCAAAACTCCCATGATCTCCGGTCGGATGCACTGACTCCAACCCACGGGATCTCAGGCCAAGGCCTCTCTGTTAGACACAGGGTTCAACTTCACAAATCTCAGTCCAAATCTCGGGAGAAAGCCTCCAAACCTCGGTCGACCCCGGTCACCATCAGGGCGACCCAGGGCCCAACTCCTGAGCTCTCAATCACCTTTGCAGCAGAACCCACCCAATGCCCCTGAGTCCTCACGTCCGGCGGTGCGAACCAGGCTCCAAACCTGAGTGCTTTCGTGCGAACCTTGGAGAACAAACCCCATCTTGTCAAAGCTCGGGACCCCTCAGTGGCTTCCGAGGGCAATTCGCAGGGGACCTGAATCCAATTCTCAGGAGTGCTCGTCGACATCTCATGGGACCACAGGCCCAGGAAGCCAGATCCAGGGCCAAATCTCATGGGACCGCAGTCCACACCTCGGAACACCGGATCCAAATCCTGTGAGAACTCAGGACCCGTCGGACTCTCCCAGGCAAACGTCTCCGTGTAGGTGTCCGAATCTCAGGACAACTGTGCCAAAGCCTCGAAATGTCAGGTGTACTCGCCGAGATCGAGGGGCACATGTCACGTGGTCTCCGTCTGAATGAGGCTCGCCACCTCCGACACTTGTGAGAACGCTGGTCCAATCCGTGAATGCCAGGAGCCAGTCTCGTGGGATCTGATTCCAAATCGAGCTGGAACTCGTCAAAATCTCTTTAGTGGTTTGTGCCCAAGTTATGGAATCCGGGTGATCTCAGCCAAAGTCCAGGAGAACTCATTCAAATGTCAAGAACCCCTGGCCCTGTCAGGGAGATTCACGGACATATGTCACGTGATCACAGCCCCAGGCTCGGAAGAACGCACTCAAATCTTGCGGGGCCACTGTCCGTTGCGTGAGAAACAGCATCTAAGTTCATCTGACTTTAGGCGTAACACGGGAACTCACACGCAAATTCCGGGGGGACCTCTGGCCCAGTTAGCGAGATCCAGAAGCAATCCCCAGGGGGTTGAAATCCAATTGTCATTAGAACGAAACCAAATCCCTGAGGTCTCACCCCAGTCAGGGGTCTCAAGCAATTAAACTCATGGGATCGCAGTCTAAATTTTGGAGGCCCTGACCCAC